>NW_005054305.1:11244766-11261718 GCF_000277835.1 Geospiza fortis
AGTTGTGGTGGAATTAGCTGTGTGATTTGCCATGCACTAAAGATTAGGTCCCCTATTTTGTGATCCTGCACTCAGTCCCACAAGCAGTGCCTTCTTTACAAAGCAGTCTAGGGCATACTGTTTTGATTTTTTTACCACTGTCATGAGTCCCCAGGGGTAGAATCGCATAGCTGCAGGGTTGGCAGATTGGGCAGCTGTTGCTTCTGCAAAAGTACAACAAAAGCTTCAGTCAGGGATGCAGTACATTTGCTCCCTCCATGGATCATGCATAACAGAGGCATATAGGGTATGAAGTCAGTATCATCCAGCTCACAAAAATTGCTGACCTAGGATGCAACATATTTTTGTGTATTTCCTTTCTGTCTTCCCCTTTGTACAAACTTTATACCACCAGATTTACTCAGATTTGCAGTTTTCAGTCAACAAGTCCCCAGGCCAAAATTGCATTCTGACAAGGGAAGTCCTTTTTTATTTTCATGAAACATTCCTTCCCAAGCATGGTCTGGATTTCTCATGAATTTGGTTTCCAAGATGGACAATTTTATGTCAGTTGCAAAATGGAGCCAAGCAAGTGCTTTCACACAGTTCTGCTTTCTCTGGAATCCTTTGCTGAATCTGGCTCTGTCTCTTTGCTATGATTTTTGCTTCTGTGACAGTTTATTTTCCAGGTGTGTCCGTGCTGGAAGACAGTGAAAAAACATCTAATTTTTTGTGGGGATGTGATTTTCTTCTTTGAGGATAAGACCAAGAAGTAAATGCAATGGGGAAAACCAAGTTATTTCAGTTATCACCAGAAGAGGACAGCCATTTAATCCACACCCAAAATAATTTCTAAAACACTGCAAATGTCTCCTATATAATAGCAGGAAACTGTAAACAACAAAAGGTAATGTCTTTTTATTGGGCAATCCCTTCTGCTAGAAGCCTGAAGACTTAAGTTCTTCTCAATTTCTTCACAGTTAAATGTCTTTAAAGCCAGCCTTGATAAATTGCCTGTTCTCCTGATTACTGGTGTTTCACAGAAAAGGAGGACAAACACTGGAACAGGTGTACATATAAACTGTGAAATCTCAGTCCATGGAAATACTCAAAGCATGACTGGACACAGCCTTAAGGAACTTTTCTACCTTCAATGTTGATCCTGCTTTGATGAGGGGCGAGGTGACTGTCAGAGGTCCCTCCCAGCCTCAGGTTAACATCTGACTCTAAGAAAGAGAAGTAATTCTTCTGTGTCTTGGCTTGAACTTGTTGCATTGTCTGTTGGGATGATCTTAGGCATCTTTTTTTTAAGGTTGCTGGTCACATTTCTCTGAAATGGATGACCTTTCTTGAGGCCATTCAAATATTTCTTATTAATATTAGATATGCTGTATAAGTTCTTAACATATTCTTTTTTGCTATTAACTGCAGTGAGCATGGCTCACAGTCTGGTGACTGTTTGCTAGAACTCAGAGCAACATGAACTAATTGTCCTCTAACACCATTATTTTTGTCCTTTCTGAGTATCAAAAACATTTGCCAAAAACTTGCCATTTGTTTCACCGTTCTTCTCTTGATCTGCAGTATGTAAGTCATCTTGTCCTTTTGCTAGCTTTAACTGCTGTGCTCAAGCTACTGTGTGATGCAATTGTAAAAGTCCTTTTAAACATTTCATTTCATAGTCCTACAGACCTGTAGTCCTGATGCAGACCTTGGAAATGTTACTGTTCTTCTCATACTCTTTTCACCTCAGCATTTATAAATAAACATAAATAAATAAATGATCCCCTTCATCCCTTCCTACTGTCATGACGTGTGTTGCTCATTATAATGTTCTCCATTAGTCCTTCAATTTCCCCTTCCCCTGCCCCAAATATTTCTCCATTGGGAGAGAGGCTATTTATATGACAGGACAAGGGGGAAAGGATTCAAACTGAACAAAAGTACCTTTAGCTTAGATATTAGGAAACAATTCTTTACTGAGAAGGTGGTAAGACACTGGGATAGGCTGGCCAAAGAAGTTGTGGGTGCCCCATCCCTGGAAGTGTTCCATGCCAGGCTGGGTGGGCCTTTGAGCAATCTGGACCAGTGGAAGGTGTCCCTGCAGGGTGGTTGGAACCAGATGATCTTGAAGGTCCTTTCCCACTCAAGCATTTCTAAGATTTTGTGGTTTAAACATGGCCTTTTAAATTCTTGATGCACACCAGGAGTTGCCTACCTGTGGTAAATAAGCACTGCCATTCCAACACAGTTTGCTAATACACATCCAGTTTTTACTCCTTCCTGTGGAAATGGAAAGAGGGGAGATGGAAGCCATACCGCAAAGCCTCCTAGATGTTGGGATTGCCAGCCTGGAAACTGGTTGTCCATTTTGTTTGCTAACAGGGAAGAATGTTAGTGATTGAAGAAGCCAAAATGGAAAGTCAGCGTCACTATGTCCTGTCTCACATATCCAGCCAAACTGATGGGTTTTGTCACGGGTAAATGGACTAATAGACCTTTTGTAGACTGAGGAGCTGATGGTTATCTGTCTCCATGTCTTCCCATTGCCTTTTAGTTGAGACCAAATAAAAGTCCGTGCACACGCTGGTAAAAGCAATCTTGCAGTTTTTCACAAGCACAGAAGTGATTTGATGAGTGCCATGGAATGGCCTTTTGCACAGGGTCTGTACAGTTCTTGCAAATTAAAGATCTTTAGCAAGATACTCAGCTCTATTCTTTGGCCATAAGATGAGTGAATGAACAATAATTTGTGATAGTTAACCAAGGTTATTTGGCTGAACTACTCAATCCTTTTATAGATCACTTAATGGCAATGAGGGTGCAATATTTTAGATACAGTATCAAATTAATGTCTATGAGTTCTCACCTTGAACACCATTCATTTCTCAGTGCACACAGCATGATGATTTACAATGAGTTCTAGACAGTAAAAAAATGCATATACCAGTATCAAATTATTCTATATCTTAGGCAGCTTTTCAGTTTGGGGGTTTATGAGGCGAGATTATTTCTCTAGACGCATGCATAGCCATCTATTATGGCCACCTGAAACACGTGTTTCTGATGGATGGCAGATGCGCAGATTTTCATTTGGCCCCTTTCCCTGTCCTCCACAATCTCCCTGAGACCTTCCTCATATACAGATCTCTCAGGTGCTCCTTATGCTCTTTAGATGGCATGAAGGAGAAAAGTAAGTTTTTGGACAGAAATTATCATGGCTCTCATTTGGCAGTTTTTTTGGTTGCTATATTCAATTTGCTGCATATTTTTGCTCAGCCAAGCAAATGCATTAGAGAATATTAAAAAAATGAAATGGATAAAAGAGAAAGTAAAGAGAACTGCTATTAAAGTAGTCATACTATTTTAATAATGTTGCAAGTATAATATAGACTAGTTTCTCCTTGCTGTCCTTGGATTAAATTTTAAATATGTGTTTTGAAATACTGTTCCTAAAATAATGAGCTTTTAACTTCTGCTAAAAAGTAAGCATGAAATCATAAAATCACAGAAGATTTTGGTATGAAGAGGCCTAAAAGATCACCTCATTCCAATTCATTGCCATAGGCAGGGACATCTTCCACATGTACCAGGTTGCTTTTATTTCTTTGGTAATTCACTGGTATACTATCACCCTGTTTTTTTAAGATTTTTTAAGCCTTCTAATGTTGACATTCTTGTAGTGAACTTTATCACACACTTTCTGTAAATAACCCATTGTTTTGTCTTTCTTTATGGAGGAGGAGAAAGTTGGTGGACTGTTGGTTTGTCCAGTGTGATTGGAGAGGTGTCACTGTCACTCTCCAATCCGCTGTCACTTTTGGAAAACTATAAATGTTGGAGTCAGAAAATAAACTGCCCTTTTCTTCCTTCACCTTGAGAACAGTGGTGTGCTTGTGCTCCTTCGTGTCCTATAGTGACAGTATACTTCATGCTTTTGTGTATCAGACCATTTTATCTCAGCTTTCAGTCCAGCTGCCACAGAATACAACCCTGATACAACAGTGTCTTGATTCATTCTTGCTGCTGAAATCACTTAATTTCTGGGTGGTAAAGATGGTGTGAGAGTGTAAGGACTCAATAAAAAAGTTAGAGGATGCTCCATGACATCATACTCTTTGGGTTGGAAAAAGAGAAGCACTGTGTCATAAAATTTAAACAATGGGAAACATTTTTGCAACTTGAGATAGCAAAATACTGAAAGACAAGTCTATCAGCTGCTATTAAAGACAATATTGATGCAGGATAGGAATTCACCAAATATCTGAAAGTCATCTGGATGCCTCTTTCATTTTTACTCCTTTTCAACAGATACTCCAATTTTCATGCTTATACTTAGTCCTGTAATATTGATATGCAACCTTAAACTGAGTAGCTGTTGCCCTGATTTAGGGTTTCTTGCACAGTTAGGATTTGTTGTGCTGTACTTCTGATAATATTCTTGGCCATAGAGGAACTTCGTAGACATTTCCAGTGGCATCTTAAAAGATCTCCTGTCTTACACTTACATTGACTTTAGTTAACAGAATAATGTCTCACCTTATTCTGTCCTGTTTTATAATGTGGGATATATATGTATAGGCAGTGCCCTTTTAAAGCCTGGCTAAGAAAGGCATCTGCTACTTTGGGCAACAATTTTATAGTCTTTATGCATCAGAATTTGATCCTGAAGACTAATTTTCCTAGAGAGGCACAAAGAGGATCGACAACAGTCCTAAATGTTCCCCTTTGCATTCATCTACATAGGATTGATTGTGCTTCTTATTACTCCACATAATTTCCTTTATAAAAACTTGTCTAAAAAGAAGTTATTTGTTCACCCGAGAAATGGAGGTTTGTACTATTTGAATAAAAAGAGATTTAAGCGGTACACACAGGGGAGGAAGAACTTCAGCACCACTCACCCAGCAAAAGAGTCTGACCTGACAGTTCTAACGCATACAAAGGATTTGGGGTCATAAATAGATAAATCTGTTAGAAACACTAGCAACTCAAAGCAAAACAAGGCAAAAAGAATGGTGGGAATGAGACTAATAGGTTGCAATTAGAATTGCATTTAGAAATTAGAAAACAACTGCATGTTACTGTAGAACTCTGTAGTGCACTCAAGTTTTAAACACTGTGTGGTCCTCTCTGCTCTTTTAGGAAGGAAAATAGCAAGATTAGAGAAGAAGCATGGAGGGGAAAAAAAGATCAAAATTGTCAGGATATGGTGCGATCTTTCTCTCCAGCCTGGGGAAAAGATGACCAAAACCTATGAAAACTGCTGGGAAAGCTGAGGACAATGACTCACAGTCTCTTTCTGTGTTTGGATTGGTGGACGTCCTACAAAGCTGGTAAGAACCAAGCTCAATGAGTCAAGATGAATATTTTTCATGGAATGAGCAGTTGAACTGTGAAACTCCTTTCTGTGATGTGGACTGTAAAAGCTCACATCAGTTCAAAAAAGGATTAGGGGCATTCATGTCAGGAAATGCTTCTGGAGACTACTGAATACAAAGACCTCCATCTCCAGGGCCGCCTGAACTATAGACCACCAGATGCTGAGGGAGTTTTTCTGGGCATGTAACACTACATGAGCTCTTTGCACTCACACAGCTTCCTGTGTGTCTGGTTTGCTCTCATTGAGAACAACCATTTCCATGTGTGGAAAATTACCCTGAAAAGGGTATCAGATTTTTTACAGAAAGCCAAATGGCCCAACCCCTGCCAACTGTCTTGTAACAGCAGCTAAAAGTCAAGGCTTTTAACAAAAGATAAAGAGTGCTATGATGAACTTTGTCTGGCTGTGGATGAGGAAAACTCTCCTCCTTCACAGCAGAGTTCCCATGATGTTTGATAAACCCACAGAAAAGCAACATTTGTTCACTGTTATCCTTGCACACACAAGAGCTATTTGCAGATTTAGATTCAGCTGCATTCTGATGCAGACCATGCCAGCAGATGTGAGAGGATATGGGGACTGCTACTGCATGTGCTTTCTATCTTTTCACTCCTTTCTCTCATAATCTGCTCCTGGCTGCTGCTGCTGAGCCACATCAGTTAGTTCTGTCAGACTTTTTTCCTGTTTGAGCAGTGCTGCCATGAGGGAAATTAATTGCAAAAGCACGGTCATTTTAATGAGAGGACGAGTATCTGCAGGATGACTGAAAGAGTAGGTGGACTTCAGCCTATGGTTTGCAATTTCTTCTGGCCATGAAGCATCTCAGACCTCATGGCAATTCTCCTTGCCACCTGTTTTGCTGGATGTGAAGGGGCACAAGCCATCATAGCAGGAGACTCCAAGCTGCAGAGTAGTGATCACCCTCTTGCCTTCTACTACACATTTATCCTTGAGGATAAATGTATTCAATCAAGAGTGCTATTATGATAAAATAAGACATCTCATTCATGTACCAAATGAAACATAAATAGCTCATAATAGAACATATGAAAAATCTCCCACCAAGACTATTTATATTCTCTCATTCATGCCTGAGTCACAGTGATTTCCATCTTCTTTAAATTTAAGTCTAAACTAGTCAGATTTTTAAGTATTTCTGTTTAACGATTTTCAAATTTTGGTTGGATTTGTTCCTTAAGGATTTGTTCTTTTTTATTGTACCATCTTTTACTTGATAATTACCTTCTAAGCATACTTCAAGCCAGATGGTTTCTGACTGTTGAAACAAGTCAGAAGCTCCTGGAGGAACTGAGAAATGCATCTTTAACTGAGGGATGAGTCGTCACAAAAAACTTCATCCATCTTTTGTCTTCTGTCTCTATTCTGTTTATTCACCGTTTCTCCTCTCCTCCAATGCAGTAGTTCCCTCCTATCTGGGAGCCTTATAGGGAACATAATATTTATTCTAGCAGGCAAAATGGTGATGGGAATTGAGGATGGTTGAAGGCAGTGCCTTGAGCTGGACCATACTGGGTATGTGAGGCAGTGGCCGGCTGCCTGCAAGCTGTTTTCTTTCATTCACAGTAAAATGGTAAACCACACTGAGCTTGGGCAGAAGGAAAATATTAGTGCATTTCCCTTCCAGTAGGAGCCAAAACAAGCCAGGAACCAAGCTATGATGATCTGGGGTGGGGTGAAGGATAAAGAAATTTTTCTCTTTAGTATTTTGAGCAAAGTTGATGATGGTTGCAGAGGGAGTTCAAGGCTAATGTAGCAGCCAGCAAGGCTAATCTGGAATGTAGGAATTGACAGAGCTAGGCTGGATGGGTTCACAGTTGGTTTTGTTGGAGCTTGACTTCCAAAGGTTGCCTGCAAGAGGCTGGAACAGGCAGGATCTGAAGCAAAAAAGGCCATGGGGTATACACATATTTGATGAGAGGGAAGGGCTCAAGCACATCACACTCTCTAGACAGAAGGGGAGTCAGAAGATACAGCTTTGACAATTGCTGTTTTAAGTGTGTTTTGCCTGTTTATCATCTCCCAAAGATTGATGAAATGAATTCCTTAATTTCACTGCATCTTTTGGATTAATGTCTAACTACAAATGACACATTACTGCTGTATGTTAAAAGGCAAAACAAAGGAAAAAATTGAAAGGCAAGGTGGCTTATGTTGTCCTTCAGTCCTCAGGAGAATTTGTCTGGCTTGAGACATGGGTCCAGAAAACTGTCTTGGTATTTATGTTGAAGGAAGAAAAGACTGAGATTTGTGGGCCTGAGCATTATGCCAAGCTGCACACAAATTAATTTACAAGGACTGACCCCAGACTTCAGGCACTTTATTTCCAGTGTATATTTCATATTATTTCACTGTTTAAGTGACTAGAAACAATTTGGGGCCCTTTATTTTTGGATGCCAGCTTGACAATTTTTAGGTGAGTCTTGTGTTTCTTTTTCTCAGCAGAGAAGTGTGTCACTCTGAAATAAAATCTGATTTTCCCATTCCTGAGAGGGTGTATGACAGAGACAGAATCTTCAGCAGGTTCAACAAGGGACAGAGTAACATAAAGAGACAGTGAGGGACCAGACAAAGGTGTATCCTCTAACATCCATAAAGTCATGACTGTGAGTGCTGGGTGAGGAGGAATGAGCCAGGGAAAGCAGCCAAGCTTGGTGCCCTCTCTGAAGTCCCTTCAGCTGCTGCTGGCAGAGATCAGCTATAGCAAACATAGGCTGAACCTACAGCAACTTCTGGGTTGAAGTTACAGAGACTCTTAAACTGTACAGGGTCAAAGACTCAAAAACCCAAGAGCAGTGATTACTCTTGAGAACCATGATCAGTGCAAAGCTGAGGTGTAATGCTCAGGGTCTGAGGCTGAGTTGTCCATCCACCTCTAGGAGCTAACTAGAATAAAGCTAACGCATCATCTTTTGTCCCCTTGCCTCTCCTCCTTGAGGTTAGGAGGAGGGAGGAGAGTTTGTTCTCTGGAATCAGGCTGCAGTTGTGGGTGGTCAATATGCCTTTGAGTTTTGGTTTGTTTTCTTTTTTTTTTTTTTTTCTTATAACGCTCTTTGAGAGCGGAGCAACATCTGAATTCAACTCTTCTTTGCTATCTCATAAACATTATTAGATAATTCAGTGGAATATTTTTAAATTGAGACAAGCTGGTTTCTCTAGTAAAAATAAAGGGCACAGAAAAAATAACATTTTAATTCCTGGTTAGGTTTTTGTTGTTGTTTGGTTTGGAGTTTTGGGGAATTTTTTTGTTATTTAAAAAACTTCATCAAGAAGCATACACGCAGGAAAAGGTTAAGATCCACACACAAATAAAAAACTTGGCAAGTAACATGTTAGTTTGCTTTTCCATGGGAAAAAAAGCAGTTGATTCCAGCATCTAACATTTTACACATCCTTTTATAAATAAATTAATTTCTCCCTCCTACAGATACAAGCCCTCACAGAGTTCCTCCACTGGGTTATTTACATCCTTTGCCTCTAGTTCAGCTGGATGAAGTCTTTGCTATTGTTTTTGTCACTTTGCTTATTTTGTTTCCCCTTTGTTTATGTTTTCCTCTTCTTGGATACTTTTCATAAATACTCATTATTGATATGCAATCACAGCCAAACCACAAATGCTTGTCACTGTTTAAACATGTAAGTGTCAAGGAGGGGAAATGGTATATGGTCCTCATCCAGGCAGCCAGAAAGCACATTTCTAATACTCTGATATTGTCTAGTGACAGAAGATTGTGCATGAAGTTGTAAGCAGAACAGAAAGGAGTTTTGTGGTAAGATCAGAGGGTAGAAGAGGATTATGCCAGTGCTTCCTGCAACATTCTTGGAAACGTTCTTAAATATCTGTCCTTTCTTTGATACCATATCTCACCAATATTATGTATTAATTTTTCTAACTCAAGATTAAGAGACCACATCTTGGCTAAAAGTCGCCCACTAATGACTTTTGTCAAACCTGTATCAATACTTACATTCCTACAATTACTAGACCCTGAATGGTTCATTTTGGTGTTAGTCAAAACCAGCACTGACAAATACACTTCTTAAATTGATAAAAATACAATTTCAGTCAACAGATCCCAATTTTTGTTGTAGTCTTTAGAATATAGTGCGTTACAGTAATGTCAATGATGTGAAACCAGTTATGACAGGAGGTAATTAATGCTTGTAAGCTGGAAGGAGGTTGCAATGTCATATAAAGCTGTACAGGGATACTCAGTTGAACTGGTCATGAGCAATAATTTCAGCCAAAAATTCAGAGCTTGCTAACCATATCAGAGCATGACACTAATGCAAGTGCAAGCATTTTAGGATCTAGTCTGGTATTATATTGAGTCATTTGAACATAGAAGATGCCTCACAGCTGTCCCAGGTGAGAATGTACTATGAAGCCATAGCCACAGAGATGAAAACAATACCCTGCAAAAGCCTATCACCTTTATTTTGCTGCTAGAAAACTCTACTGATGCTTTTTACTACATGAAAAGTGAAGAGCAAAACAAAGCCTATCAGCTCTTAACATTATGCAAGAAGAAAGTGAGAACGTATCAGTGCATATAAAAAAAAAGCATTTTAAGCAGATGTTGCTACTGTAGATATGAAAACACCAAGTAAAATTTAAATAAATTCTAATGTTGTGAAGGATCTTAAGCAAGACAAGCACAGCCCAGGCCTTCATTGAAGAGAGAGCATCTATCATATGAACATAGAGGTACTAAACAGATAAAGATCTATGTAAGTCAGGCAAATTATTCCAAATGGGATTTTATTCCACTTGAATGTATACTCAAGAGATGGTTTCTCTGTGACTGCTGTATTTCTAGATTCCCCTAGACAACTGCTATGCACAAGTAATTTCTCAGTTTTCTATTTGCACTAGATAATTTCTTTGGCTTTCACCAGTCTCACTCTCACCAACATTTGCTATTTGTTAGTTTGTCAGTCAGTCTGTTTATAAAAGATGGACTTGATTACAGCTCCAGCTGGGAGCTACATTGGAGCAAATTCTTCTAGATATGGTTGTGATGAAACCAGATATTAGGAACTGTTCTGGAAATGCTGAGATCTGTGCCTTGCCTATGCCACTCCTGCTCCCTCAGAATTAGCAGATGTCATAGAGCAGGGAAAGAAGGTTTTTTTCTCTTTAACTTGAGAAATCTTTTTTCTAAAGACATGTATGTCAGACACAAAGAGGCAAACGCACAAGTTGTGCTGGTGTGTCACAGGTCTGGATATTAACAGGAAAATCCCACAACATTCAAGACACAAGATGAAAAACCCACCCTGTATCACCATTGCTCTTCATTTGTTGTCATGAAGAGTTGTCACCAGGTGTTCATAGAAAGTCATGAGACAGCTTGCCAAGCTGCAAATAGCAGGGTATTAAACTCAGTCGTGCGCATTCTCAATGCCCTAGATGTTTTCAAATATTACCAGAGGCATTTTTTGTTTCCAGTTTTGGGTTAGCACACAACTGAAACTCAGTGATGCTTAGCCAAAACCCATAAGTCTTGCCCGGTTTTGAATCAAAATTCTACAAAACCACAGTGTTTATCATGGTTTCTACATGAAGTCATAATTAACCCCAGATTTGCTCAAAACTTTATCCAATGTAACTAAAAATTTTGCAAACTGTGGGGAGCCTTACTGAAGTATTGGGTAAGTATGAAAACAAGAGAGGATACTTGAATTTAATCTGATCCAACATTTTTCCCAGGAGGTAGTTGTTAACAGAGATTCATTTAACTTCTGAACTCCAGAAATCTCTAAGGATTCAGTGTCATCCAGGACTCCAGATTTACAACAAATGCACTTCATTACACTTTCTCCAAATTATTTCTATTTAGAAAATACTCTTTTTACTCAACCTGCTGATTTTCCTAACAAGAAAATCAAACTTTTTGGGGATGTGGAGGGGGTGTTGAGTTTTTAGTTTTTGGGGTGGGGTTGGTGTTGCAAGAGATACATTTTCTTCACTAGCTTAATGTAAATACAGATATTTCTGTTCTCTGGTTTGCTATTCAAAGAATTCTTCTGGGGCATCAGTAGAAAATGTTCACTCACATGTATTTGAAGTCGTTCAAAAAGAAAAAAGAGAGATGGAGAGACGGTGAAAAAGAAAGACAGTGAGAGAGAGTGTCAGAGAGAGAAAAAAAAGTCTGTTAAGGCCCTTTGTTTGAAAATATGAATACATTTCTGTGGCTGAAGATACTACTGGAAAATGTGTTTCTTTGGCAAAAGATCATTCTAGGCTGAAATTCTGACCTCAGCGTGATCTCTGGAAGTTTAGTTTATCTATACTATACATAAGCTTCATTGAAAGTAGGATTTCATCGAAGGTCTCAGTGAAGGGAATGTTTATTTTCAGATTATTTTTATTTTCTACAACAGATTTGGATCTAATTACAGTTTCTGGACTTTGTTGGGATGTCCCACATTAGTAAATGCTTAGCACTGAAGAACATTACATGAAAGGTCATATCCTTAACTCCCTCATGTGAATGTGTAGCTCAATAAATTTAGACCAGTAATTTCAAGTAATTAAATGCAATTTGTCCAGGAAATTCTGCTTGGGAAAAAGGTTATAAACCTCAACATTTATGCACTTTTCATTAATTGCTTCTGTTACAAAAATTTATGAAAATTCTTCAAGGGCTATGAACAGCATCAAGTCCAAATCAACACTAGTTTTTAGCATTGTATTGTTCTAGAAATTTATTGCCATTGAAGTATAACAAAACTAGAAGTGAAGTATTTTACTTCAGTTTGAATTTGAAGCTGACAATTTTAGCAGCAAGTGTGCTATATAGTCACAACCTGTCACTTTAAAGCAATTTTAGTATTAAGTACAGACAGAGCATATATATACATGACTTTATTAATAACCATAAAAACCTATGCCTTAATTAATTAAAAGTCAGCAGCTATGTAAGATTTTGCACTAGCTTAACTCTGGTTTAGTAAAGCAAATTCTCTAAACAGGAGCTAAACATCTGCCAGGAGTTCCGCTATTTGCATCATTAATTCTGACCCTTTGCTTGCAAGACTCTCTCTCCCAAAAGTAATTCATCTCAGTTATCATATGACAGCAGAACTTCACACCCAGTGCCAGGCTTCCAGCAATTTCTCCCCATATGGCAACTTCCTCAGCTCCATTATGCAGAGTTACTCTGCGTCAGTCTCAGGCAAGCACGTCTTTTGCATAACCAACTTCACTAATAAGCTGATCGCTATTTCTGGAAGCAAAATAATGATCCTTTGTTTGTGGTGGGAATATATTTAAGTTTAAAGTAGGAAAACTATTGCACCTTTAGGAATTCCTGGTTTGTTTCTAACAGCTAGTTCTTCTCAGGTTCCCATTTCAGCTAGGGGAGAGAAGGGCACTGCACATATAAAGTTCAAAGACTTCAAACAATTTGTGCATTCACGGGTTTCTTTCTGCAATTATTAATTTCTCCATATGTTCCCATTCTTTCTAGTGTATGTTAGATCCATAAAAATTAGCCCTAGATCCATAAATAGTCCTGTAACTTCTGTCTTTATTTGTTTGCAGAACTGGGGGGTTGGGAGTTTAAAGCAGGAGGAATATTGAGAAAGCCTTCCTTTTTCATCCTAGCAGTTTATCTGTGCTCACAGACTATGGACTGGAAATCTCCACTTTAGGTATTAGACACAGAACATGTTTGGCACCGCTCAGCAGAGGTGTCCCTGAGGGAGTGTTGGAAAAAACTGGTCCAGGGAAATTAAAATCCTCTTTTCTCTGTGGCTACAGAAGATGGTACATATAAGTTATACTTCAGATGATGGATTTACACCAAAGGAGCAGGAAAGCAATAATCCTTTGCACTGAGGCAAGTGGAAAATCCTTCAAATGAGGAAGTAACCTAAAGCACTCATGTAAAATACAGTCACAAGATCAGAGAGACAGAAGATGACCAGACTGCACAAGAGGTAGTACCCACTGCAGCCAAAAATGCCTTAGTCTGCAGGATTGTTACACCAAGGAAGCCAGTTCTTAATCATTTGTGTTACTGGATATTCAAAATATGTAGATGGGTGCCTTACAGAAGGTTTTCACCCAGTCTCTGTCTCCTGTCTCCTCATTTTCGTAAAGCTTACGGACATACAAGCATCGCAATCTTAAAGCAAATTCATAGAATCATAGAATAATAAAATGTTTGCATATAATGTTTTGGGTTGGAAGGGACCTTCAAGAACATCTCATTCCAACTCTCTCTGCCATAGGCAGGCACATCTTTCACTAGACCAGGTTTCTCAAAGTCACATCTTACCTGGCCTTGAAAATTTCAAGGCTGGGGCATCCACAGCTTCTTTGGCCAACCTATTCCAGTGCCTCACCAAACTCTCAGCAAAGAATGTCTTCCTTATAAGTTAAACCCATTTTCTTTGTGTTTAAAGTCATTACCCCTTATCCTGTCTCTACATGACCTTGTAAAATGTCACTCTCATGTTAAATAATGCTGGTCCCAGTACAAATCCCTGAGGAGCACACTTGCTGCTGGTCTCTCCCTCGTCATCAAGCTGTGAACCACAACTCTTTGAGTGTGACTATCCAGCCAATTCTTTGTCCACTGAGTGGTTAAAAATGTAGGATGCAGGCATCAATACCCCAATCTCTCATCTGCTGGGCAAGCGCTCCGCCATTTGAGCTAATTCCCTCTACTTCCAATGGATGGAGTTACACTGGCTGGTAGTGTCTTTTGAAAACAAGTAAGTCAAGGACAATGGTGAGACGAGTGATAATAATAATAATAAAATTTTAATAAAAATTCAAAAGGAGATACACATAAGAAAGTGAAAAAATGATAAAGTGAGCAGGTAAATTAATAGCTGCTCCTTGAATTAATGTCCTGTCTGGGAATGGATCTTATCTTTGGGCATCTTACAGCACAGATCTGGGCCCTAGAGAAATGGGTTGGGAAGGCAAACAAGAGTTTCTACTCCATCAGATGACTGGAGCTAAGATTCATGGACATCCTTTTGCATATAACAATAAAAATTGGCATCAAACTTTCAATTGTGTTCACCGTCTTCCCATAGATCATAGCTGTTGTAAATCATTACTACAACACTCTATAAAATAATAATAGAAGAATGATTGGGGTTTTCATATTTTTTTCCTGTCTTATATGTTTTTGTTTGAACACAAAGAGAAAGTACCTCTTTCTTGAGCTCCATCTTTAAATTAATGGTTATGGACCTTCTCTACTTGTCTACAGGAAAACACCCTTAGTAATTCAAATGGCAAGCAATGTCACATTCACATTTTCTGAAAAATCCTTTCACCCAGGATTTTTCTGCTGGGAAGCTGAGAAGCCTCAGAGAAAAAGGAAAACAATAATTATCTGATTTGCTTCTCCTCTGTTTTGCTCATGTGAAATGTGTTTGGAGATTGTTTATCCAACAGGCAATTGTTTCATTGGTTTCTCATGTGGGTTGTTTTCACTCTTTGGCCAATCAGTGCCAAGCTGTGTCGGGACTCTGAAGAGAGTCACAGGTTTTCATTATTATCTTGTTAGCATTCTGTAAGTATCCTTTCTGTATTCTTTAGTTAGTTTAGTATAGTATTCTTTAATATAATATAGTAAAATATAATAATAAATTAGCCTTCTGAGAACATAGAGTCATATTCATCTTTCCTGCCTTCATCTGGGACCAATGTAAATACAATAAAGCAAGAGTAACCATGAACTGGAAGAAGAAGAGAGAAGAGGTGCCTGTCTCACACAAACAGAGAGTTTTCTCACCTCTGACTACTCCTTGGTTCCAGTTAACAGCTTTTTGGTGGTAAAATATTACCTCAAAGAAGCAATTCAGACTCAAATAATCACACAGTGACTCAGATTGGGAGGCACTCAGAGGATGTCTAGTCCATCCTCCTGTTCCATGTAAGGCCATCTATAAGGGCAGGCCCAGTATCTCAGGACTTCTTGCAGCTGGGTCTCCAGCAATGGGGATGACACAACCTTGCTGGCAGTGTGTTCCAATGCACAATTTCTCCTCAGAGTGAAACAAATTTTGTCTACATCCATTGTAAACTCCTCCTATTCCAATGTACGCCCACCAAACTCTGCAAAAACTCTTAATGACACAAAACTGAAAGAACTGAGCTTTTCAACCTTGACAACCTTGTAATAGGTATTTAAATCCAAAGGAAGCTTTCTGCACGTATCACAAGTCCCTTTCCATGTTCCCTGAAATATTTCCTGAGGCTGTCCATCAAACTGGAGTGAAAGATGAAAAGTCATGGAAGTACCCTATGTTACATGATCCAGAGATATCAGCTGTATCATGTTTTAGTCTCATGCTCATGCAAGGTTTTCAAACGCATTTAGCAGCTCATCTATTTTTTGAGTTGCAGTATCATACTTCCCAGGAAAATTGTGTTCTTCTTCAAGATAGTGTTCTCCAAAATCTCTTATTAGTCCGTACATTTATGTGCTTACCTTTTTCCTTCTGATCTGCCTGTTGGCTAGATGCAAACTAACAAGCAAATTTGTCAAGAAGCCAATGCTAGGGAACATTGTGTTGTCATCTTATTGCAAAAGTTCCATATCTTCTTGGTGATTTATCACAGACAGCTCCTCACAGCACTGACTCCTTCTTTACAGTTTTCTAACATTCTATCCCCCCACAACATTGTCTCAGAATGAGCTGACCATCATCTAATATGGACTCTCTGTAAGCAGCTTAAAATAATGTTTTGAGTTGGATGTGCTTTAATGTATTTATTTGGTTCAGAATATAAGAGCACAAGTAAGTGTAAGCAGCCACTGTATGGTCAACTGTATGGTCACATACATGAGGGACAAAAGTAGAAGTGACAGTAAGAGAGTTCTGACATTTACTGAAGACAGATCATCTGGTGCTTGGAAGCAGTAAACAAGATTCCTTAACAAACCCACCAAAGCAGTAGCAACCAAACTGAGGAAGGAGGGATCCAGACTGCTGGAGCTATACTGCCAAGGCCATACAAATGGAAGCAGTCATGTGCAGCTGGAATGCTCCCCAAGTATCACATCCTGGCTCTCAAATGGAAATGGCTGCCAAGTGTTTGCTGAATGATGCTGTAGCCCTGCTTACAGCCTCCATTTTTTTGTGCTCCTAGGGCTGAGGATTATTGATCCCCAGCTGTACAATTTAATGTTTTGTGCCCACACATTTTATTTTATGTTAAGATGATCCCAAGTACCTAGTGTCCAGGTTTTCAGCTGCTTTTAACTAGTATTTTCCCTCCCTATTCCAGTCACTAGGTGGTCTTAAAGTGGGTGTGACTGGCCTAAGGGAGATCCTATGGGTAATTCATGGAAAAAGAGAGATGGACTAATAACACCTGTACCACTTCCCTCTCTATTTATGTCTGGTTCCCCCTTCATGGTAAGCACAGTTTGTGAGAAGTGAGAATATTCCTGTCCATACAGAAATTTAACACCATCCCCTCATTAGAGATAGAGATTATTTAAAGCTAATTTAAGGTTCATTTAAGCCTTCAGAAGGAGACGTATAACTCAGCAGGCAGTGGAAATAAAAATAATGGTGTACAGTCAAGGGAAAG
>NW_005054305.1:11261925-11270189 GCF_000277835.1 Geospiza fortis
TCTGAAGTGTTTACTGCCAGCTGATATGCTTCAAGGTGTGCAGTCTCATCTCTAGCTGCCACTTCAGAAAGACACATTTATCCCATAGCTTCCTGAGTGATACCTACCACTCCCACATGGATCTCTGGCTACTTCCAGAAGTTAAAATCCCATACTGCCCCCAAAATTGCCACATAGCTAATGAAGGATCATGTAAGTTTGGCATGCAGAGGCATGATCTAGTCCTTTAGATTTCACTTCAGGAAAATTTCAGGAAAATTAATGGGCATTTTGTCTGAGGACAGAATCAGAACTTCAGTATATGGAAAACATGCACCCACTTCTGCCACTTCAACATTCAGCATCTGAACATTGCTTAGAAATAGCTTGTGTGAACCCGTGTATGTTTGCAAATCCCAGGTTTCTAACTAAAGATCTCAGAATCAAAGAATGGTTTGGGTTGGAAGTCACCTTCAAGACCATCACATTCAAACCCCACCATAGGGAGTGACAACTTCCACTAGACAAGGCTGCTCAAAGTCCCATCCAACCTGGCCTTTCCAGGTATGTTCCATCCCCAACCTTTCTTAACAGCCTGTTCTAGTTCTTCACCACCCTAATTCTAAATAATTTCTGCCTAATATCTAATCTAAACCTACTTTCATTCAGTTTAATGCTGTTGCAGCTTGTCTGATCAACACTTGTCAAAATTCCCTCTCCAGCTTTCTTGCAGGCCCACATTAAGTACTGGGATATCTCTCCCAAGTCTTCTTTTTGCCAGGCTGGATAACCCCAGCTCTGTCAGTCTGTTGTCATAGGAGACGTGCTCCAGCCCTCTCATCATCTTCCCCACCCTCCTCTAGACCCACTCCAAAAGGTCCATGTCTCCAGAGCTGGACTCCAGATGGGGTCTCATGAGAGCAGAGAGGGGTGGAACACCCTGCTGGCCTCACTTCTGATGCAACCCAGGACAGGGTTTGTTTTCTGGGCTGTGAGGGCACATTGCCAGGTCATGTTGAGCTTCTTGTCAACCAACACCCCCACATTCTTCTCATCAGAGCTGCTCTCAATTCTTTTTCTGCCCAGCCTGTGCTTGAGTCTGGGATTGCCTTACCTCAGGTTCTGGACCTTGCATTTGGTCTTGTTGAACTTCTTGAGGTTCACACAGGCCCACATCTCAAACCTGTCCAGGTCCCCTGGATGGCATCCCTTCCCTCCAGCAAGCTGACTGCAGCACAGCTTGGTGCTGTCAGTGAACGTGCTGAGGGTGCCCTGGAGCCCCCTGTCCATGTCACCAGCAAAGATATTGAACATCATTGGTGCCAGTGGCAACCCCTGAGCCATGCTTCTCATCACCAACCTCCACTTGGAATTATAAGTCATTGACTGCAACACTTGGAGTGCAACAATACAGCCAATTCCTTATCCACTGAGTGGTCTATCTGTCAAATTGGCACCTCTCCAGCATAGAGATAAGGTTGCTGTGTTGGACAGTGTCAAGATACGAGTCTTCAGCATCTTTCCATATCAGAAACTACCACTGTTTATTTTTACTCAATGAACAAAACATTTTTTTCCGCAATTTATCACTAAATGATGACTGAATTACACAGACAAGTGAAGGGGATCCCTGGTTACCCATTAATCATGGATAAATACCAACTCTCTGAGATGTCTTAAATATCCATAGGTGATTATTGCTTTAAAAATTAAAATATTTAAAAAATACTCTATAGGTCATGCATAGCCTGATCTGCAGACAGTGAAACTCTGACTAGTTTCATTGTTGACTCAAGCCCCAAATTTTAATTTAATAGGGCAGCCGTGTAATTAAATTGTGATAAATATAATTTATTTAGGATTAAGAAGCATGTGTGTACTGAATATGAAATATATAAGCTTCTAATGACCAGATGCTACTTAATTTTATTGTCTTTCTTAGCATGAAGTCAAGTGAATTATATCCCAAGCAGCAAATATCTCATACTGAAATTCTTGCAGAGAAACACCAAAATGAACACTAGTTTATTTAGCTAGTGTTAAACTAATGTTAAGCTAACTAGCATATTTGACAGGTGTTTAATTAGAAAGATAGATAGATAGATAGATAGATAGATAGATAGCTAGATAGACAGATAGACAGACAGATAGAGACAAAAATCTCAAATATATTGTACAAGCCAGAATTGGTTATAAATATGCTATGGTAGAAGGTAATGTAAAAAATGGACTGAGAGTATGATTTGAATAACTAATACAATGAAATATCAAATTATCATTGTAGTTCTTCTCTCTGGAGACAATTTATGAGTGTGTGTGGGCACTGAGCTAGAGCTCCATTGTCTTAGACTTGCCAATAAGTTGGCCTGAGTGGCAAATAACTGAAATAGACTTATTCTATAGATCTAATCTCATCTTTGGATCTAATTTCACAAATGAGTACATATACAGCTTTTCTCGCATGCTTTTTTAAAAATTATTTAATTTTATATAAGCAAAAGCTTGTTGCCATAGAGGAGATGCTCAACAACATGTGCCAGGGAGAACATCACAGCTCTGCCTTTTTATCAACCACTGTTGAATCATCGCCAGTCCAGAGAAACACGTGCTGTGGGTGTTTACTTGAGGTGGCAAATTTTGGTACTAGTACTACTTCAGTACTAGTTTGAGGGTTTTTTAGAACAGAGGGAAGAAGTGTGTACCCCAAAATATCTGTCTATTTTTTTTCTGTTCAATGGGAAAAAAAAACAAACAAAAAAAAAGCTATTTGATATCCTTTGAAATGATTCCGAGGAATTATGTTTCTTGTTATCTGAAAATATAATACAGATCCAGGTCCATTTTTCCTATTCTGCAGCTTATCTTTGGTGGAATCTGCTGGGCATACTGCCAAATCGCAGTGGTACACACATTTGAAAAAATGCCATTTGCCATCCAAGTTATTGGAACAGACCCCAATAACTGAATGTCAGGAGACCACTGACTGAATGCCATGAAAAACACTGAGCATAATGATTTCTGGGTGGCTCTGGTACAATTGGCTGCCCTTGTGGAAAAACACCCATGTTGCTGCAAATCTCCAGCAATTTCATTGCTACAAACAACATTTTTCTCTCTCAATATCTATTTATTGTTTTACAAGTGGATTCACGGATTAAATTATCACCTCTGATTGCACAATAAATAGGTAGAAATCTGTCTCACTCACTTCTGAGTGCATCATGAGGCAGAGGCTGGAGATGCACTACCAGCCTCTAATCAACAGTGTTTGCACACCCAGGATTGCTGTCTTGGGGAGCCTGCTGAGAGCAACAGAAAAATCAGTTAAACATATTTTCCTTTAACAGAGGCTGCAAATTAACTTGCTATAATACCTGTTCTTTGTTTTCCTTACACAAGATGAATAATATTAGTAGAAGTTGACAGCTTATTTCAGGACAACATGCTAAAATTGCTGCTCCTACAAATGGTAAGTGATAGTTGTCTATGCTGTTTTGTAACAGCCTGTACCAGGACAGAACAGATGATCCCTGACCCAAAAAAAATTCAGTCAACTATAGGTCATGACAAAATAAATAGAACAACAAATTGACAAACAATGAAACAGTATTGGTCTATGCCATTAGCTCTACGGTAGCAGAAATTCTGCTTTACAGTGTTTTTTTCTCAAGGCTGCCTAGGAGAGGAATGCTTTAGAGTTTTAGAGAAAATTAATATCCTTTGCACATACTTGTGGATTGCCTATCAAGTGTAAGGCACTGTGTAGAAGACAGCATAGAAATGTTCATTTCAAATTTGAACAAGGAGATGATGAAAGGGCAAGTGCTCGGGGCTGATTAGAATCAAAAACAGGTAGGATGGCAGTAGGCTCAGAGAATCTGAAGAGGAAGACAGAGATGGCAGCAA
Organism: Geospiza fortis; assembly: GCF_000277835.1. Taxonomy (NCBI): domain Eukaryota; kingdom Metazoa; phylum Chordata; class Aves; order Passeriformes; family Thraupidae; genus Geospiza; species Geospiza fortis. The sequence continues at coordinate 11,265,811 of NW_005054305.1, forward strand.
GGTAAGGGTTTGCAAAGGAAGGGCTCTGTACTTGGTCAATGGACACCTGCTCTGGCTGGACAATGTTAAATGTTTGCTAAAGAAAGTTTTATTGAACTGGCTGAGATATGATGGTAAGTGATTGTACTGGATAGTTGGTAAGATGTAGTATCCTAAAGGACAGAGGATGTATATTTTTAATATATCTCTTATAATAAATAGACCATATTTATTTTGAAATGCTACATAGCTTGCAGCTCAGCTGGGAAGTAAGCTCTTAAGCATGTTCAAGTTTAAATCTAGTTCTAAAAATACTCAGATTTTTAATTCCAAGCAAAATTAAATTGCAATGTATGTAACCAATAATAAATGAATGCCACAGAGTGATACCAGAAACCAGCTGGAAGTGGGAGCTAACAGACATCACACTGACTGAGAAAAAAAAGGGGAAGCGCTACTTCATGATGAGATTTCAGGGGACAGAGTTAATGTTTGAGGCAGAGAAGAACTCACAAACAGGATTTAACAGTATTGCAGCTAATGAGACTTAGGTGCAACAGTGATACTCAGCTAAGATTTTAAAGGAGAGGTCTTGAGCAGGGGAAGAGGTTTGTAGGTCATCTGTATTGAGAGGATAATTGAATTTGTGCTCTGTTTATGAGATTAAACAGAGGTAAGTTATAAAGATGAGTGAGAATGGAAGCAAGGACAGACACATTTGGGATCCCCACTGAGGTCCAAAGGAAGGCAAGGACATGCTTCAGACATGCTGAAGAGAGTAAGAAGACCAGGGAACACCAGAGTAACAGCTGGTGAGAAGAAGTGCAATTTCAAGAAAAAGACTAGAACTGCCCCAACAAAAGTGAAGGGCATATCTAAGGATGGAGTATTTTCCTTCAAATTTTCATTAGAAGACATTGCACATTGTGTCTGAAGATGAATGAAAGGAGAAGAAATCTTCAATTGAACTGAAATGTGTGACCTGAGATTATTCAATGAGCTTGGAGATGAAAGGAAGAAGGAAGCTAGAACAGTAGCTGAAGGAGCAAGGGGACGTCAAGAGTATTTTTCATATGGGAAAGGCATTAAACCTTGTAGTAGGAGGGAGGAAAAGCAATTGAAAAGTGAAAATACTTGATGATAAAAAAAGGGTAAAAACCACTTTGAGGAGATTGTGACAATGCATGGAACAGAGTTTCTATGACAGTGCAGATATGAAGAGAAAACTGTAAAAGGGAAACTTAGAATGGGAGGGAGGAAAAAGTTGTGAATAGGAATGGGACTAAGATGAGAAAGATCAGGGTGTATTGCTATTTTTTCTCTTGGTTTTGGGATACTGTATGAAAAGAAGAGTAGTAGTTTTGAGAAACAAATCAAAGATGGCAAAAAAAAGAAAGGGGACAAAGATAAGTTTCGTTATAAATATGAAAGGAAGCAGAAAGATATTGTTGACCCAGCAAATAGATTTATGCAAGTTAATGGAAAGGGAGATCACGTGAAGAACTGAAGAGCTGGTGAAACTGGAGGTAACTGTAAAAGAGGAGAGGAGTTCAGAGGGGGAAGAATAAAACAGCAGGAAGACAAATACTTAGGTCAAAGGGAAGGAAAAAAGCCGTGGGCATAGGACAAACAGGTTAAAAGCAGTCTGTGCTATGGACATGTTGCGTTGTGCCCCTCATGACACAGAAACCAAATCCGCCTCTGTGCACATTTCTGTCAGACAATTCTAATGAAGTTTTTGTGTTTCTATATCAAGGCTAATGTGTTGTTGTGATGTTGTCATCTGGATTCTTAAGAAATGTGCTGACACCATTTGTTCTTTTGGCACAGGCTCAATTGTGCCCTTCTGGCACAACTGGTAAGGGCCATTTTATACAATAGGAATGAGGTAGCGGTTTGTTTATATAGGATGGTTGTCCAGGGAATAAAGCAAAAAGGCAGGATCTGTTCTCCTGTGTTAGGATTAGCTCCACAGCAACAGAGTGGCAGGGATTGCAGCTAGTACAGCTTAATTCCTACCAGCATAAGGGTCTTTGTTGTTTAGGTGTTTATGTGGATGAAAAAACCTCTTTATTAAGTATAATGCTTGCCATAAAGGGAAAAGTCCTGTCCCATATTTTGCCTGTTGCACTTATCTCCCAGTTTGAATTGACAGTGTGATTTGGAGAACAAAACTGCAGTAGGCTGCAGAAAGCAGACTTTGCTGTTTGTCCAGAGATCTCTGTTTCAGCAGGGCTTCCACTGACCAGGGATCCCCTGCTGTGGCTGGTCACATGTTTTTTCTTCTCTTCTGTGTAGTTTCAGTCGCCTTTACGACATCTCTTTATTCCTAAACTTCCTCAACTGGGACACCAATGGCAAAAAGGGGATTGTTCAGGCAGACCCAAGGTAAACAAGGTATCACAGATGTTCAACACTTTCCCAAAGCAGGTAATTTATGTTGGTGATTTTGTTCAAGGAAATGAACTGCAGGGATTAAAAAAAATCTGGGTTAAAAAAAAACCTCGGTCATGAAAGATCACTTGAATGACTGATACAGATGAGAGCAAATCAAGCCCTTCTGCTTACAGGAGAGCATTTAGAGGGTGTTTTGAGTGACAGCAGATGTCTTCCATACTTTATGATGGACAGTCAAGGTGTTTTGAGTTGCAAGAAGTTCTCAGGAACATCTTTCTGGAAAAGTATTGGAAGTACTGTAGGAGAGATGTGGAGTTCAACCTCCATTTAGTCTTTTTTAATGCATGTACATGACCTAACACTGACGGAGAACATTGGTCTTGATCTCTTTGCTTCTCCTGCCTTTAAAAAGAGCATGGCAATGCCCAACTTGTCTGCACAAGTGAGCCAAGTGCTAACTCGCTCTGTGTTACTTTCTGATGCTACTGTAGGCTGCTGTTAAGGGACAAATTTAGTCTAGACAATTATTTATTTTAAAACGTACACCTTTGTGTTTCTGTCAACGTGTAGTGTAGTATCACTGTTGATGTTTGCCCCAGGCAAATTCAGTAAAGGCGTTGCTTAACAGCATCAACAGCTCTGGATTTTTTCTCAGAAACAGGATAATGCCAAAAGTTATGTGTGCCAGGAGACTTTCAGCAGTTGTCTGAACACTGGTATAACCTGCATGTTAGGTACTTTTAGGCATGGTGTAAACTCTGCCCCACTCACCTAACCCCTCAGATAGGGAAACTACAAATATATAGGATATAGCATGAGCTTGCAGCCTCAAAATAGGACTTTATGGTGAACCAAAGCCACACATATTATTTATGAAATTTGTGAAACCAGCTGATGGAAATATCTAATGAAAGATATAAGGTGAAAGGTGTCATGAGAAGCTTCCATCATACCCAGAAAAATGAAAATGTACTTTTCATGTTACATCCATGAATTATTTATGATAACAAATCATAATGAATTAGTTGATAAAACAAACAAAGGTTCCTGATAGTCTGCTACCAAAGTACAGCACAAACCTACTATCATTACACAGATAGGGAGTGCCATGGCCTTCCCTGGGAACATTTTTATGATCAGAGGCCGTTCTTTTACACTGAAGACCACTCCACTGTATATTAATAAATACTATACCAACAAAATGGGGTTTTTAAAATAATATTTTCTTTCTATATATTAATTTAGTATATGTTTTATCTTCTCTTTAAAGTTGTTTTCCAAAATTTAGAGAGGGCGATATTTTAATGTGTTCTGACTTAGAGCAGATCTTCATATCTTCAGTGCTGAATGCATTAAAATACACGTTCCTGGGAGAAACAAATGGAGCTACACGGATCATTCATATCTGACTTTCTTTGCTCTTCCACTTTTTCTGTTCTTACCCCTACCCTTGAGTCTATCTCATAAATCAGAGAACCATTCAGGTTGGAAAGGATCTTTAAGATCACTGAACCCAGCAGTCCAACTAGCACCGCCAAGGTCACCACTCAACCATGTCCCTAAGCACCACGCAAATGTGAATTTTGAATAACTCTGGGGATAATTACTCAGCCACTTCCCTGGGCAGCCTGTTCCAATGCTTGACCACCCTTTCAGTGAAGAATTTTATCCTAATATCCAATCTAAACCTTCCCTGGCATAACTACAGACCATTTCTTTTTACCTGGGAGAAGAAACCAATCCCCACTTCAGTGCAACCTCCTTTCAGGTAGTTGCAGAGAGCAATAAGGTCCTACCTGAGTCTCCTTTTCTCCAGATAAAACAACCCCAGCTCACCCAGCTACTCCTCATATGACTGGTGCTCCAGACCCCTTGTCCACTTCCCTGCTTTTCTTTGGATGCAGCCACTGTGTCTGTGGGCTGTTTGAAGGTTGCCATCTGAAAGGCAGGTAGCACAACAGCCAGACTTCACTCTTGCCTTGAACTTGGTATCACAGAGTATC
>NW_005054305.1:11270244-11277467 GCF_000277835.1 Geospiza fortis
GGCACTGCTGTGCGGCTTCTCCTGGTTTATAAACATCCCCTTTCCCCTGCCTTCAACTGGAGCTCAGACACTCCTTTGATTCTGTGTCATCCCACACTGTCTCCCCACTGGGCAGCTTTCCTCAGATGAAAGACTCATTAGATCAATGCTTTCTTGTTCCTTGCTTCTGCAGTCTCTGTCAGATCTCAGAAAAAGTGTCCATCCTGTCTACAGCCTGACTGTGAGGGTAGGTCACTTAGGGTCTCCTTTCAAACAACTGCAAGTCCTGCCCTGCTTAACTTCTCATCAGCAGCACAAACAGCTGCAGAAAGGAAAATGGGGGGGAAAAACCCCTTCTCATAGCCCAGAAGCCCACAAGGAGAGCACAGGTGTAGCTCACACCAGGCCATTTGGTTTGGAGTCACTCGGGAAGGGGAGATATTTTTGAAACGCTTACACAGGACCGCCAAGGTCCTTTATAAGCAATTATGAAGACAAATGACCTCACATTTGTTCCCATTCAGTGTCCTGTGGCTTCTAGATGAAAAGATGTGGATGAACAGTTGGAGTGAGCCTGTGCTGCAGCCAACATCAACGTTTCCAAACAGCTCAATGGGCAAGTGGCAGCTTGAGTGCAAATCAGAGCAGCCTGAGGGCAGCCCTAATTTACAGCAACGTAACCAAGCGATGGAAAGAGAAATCCAAGGAAAATGCTGGTGATAATCCCCAGGACTAAAATATTTAGGTCAAACTCCAAACTACTGAACTAGGCAGAATCTAGTTCATTTTGGTTGCTGTGGCAGGCCTGTACTCTTTTTAGTAAACTAGGATAAATGACATAAGATGCAAAATTAAAACAGACACCTCTGAAGGATCCGTAAAAGACATGAAGGATGAATAATGCTGGAGTGGATTCTGGAAGCTAAAATGGATGATGGGAGCAAAATTAAGATGGAAGGTGGGGAAGAATGACTTTCTGACTTGAATATCTTGCGTAAGAGGAAAAAATGAAAATCCAGAAGTAAGAGGAAGTAAGGTAGAATGGAGCCTTGAAGTAACATCTTTCAGAGCGGGTATGAATCACTATGAATAATGCATCACTAATTACAAGGATGTAAGTGCAGCCATGCATCCAGTCCCAGGCATGTCAATTGGAATTTAAAAGGAAATGAGAAATGTGATAATACGTCTATTTCTATCAGAAACCACGTCTATTGCTGCTGTTTTCAGGGAGAGCTTTCTTTCACAGTGATCAGTTCCTTCTCTTTATGTGGCAGTGAAGCCATAAACGCCTGTGAACTGGTAATCTGTTTCCATGGAAATGAATGGGATGTCACAAATGTAGCGCTATGACTTCATTTCAAGATAGAGTACAAGGAGAAGTTAGACAGCAAAGGAGGGATATCAGGTTATTTCAGGCTCTTATGACTGCCCACTGTAAATCTCCTTTGTTTGAGCAGACAATGGAGAGGAGGAGGAGGAGGGTTAAACTGGACTGAGTCATCCTTGAGGTTACTTAGGTGGGAGATGAAGATTGTGATTACGATTATTTTATATATATGTTGGAAGGCTATTGTGAAAGAAAAGCAATACTTTGTTTGTTACTATTTGTGTCTTAGCTACGTTTTCAATTTGTTGCAAGAGTTATATACTTGTGTACTAGAATAAAGTAAGTAGTATCATTTTTATTCTTATTTATAAGAATAAAATAACTAAATTTGGTGAGAAAGTGAAGAAACTAAATGCAAGAAAGATTTCTTTGTTAGACAGTAAAATATTTTTATTACTTTGTATATACCAGTTTTTTAGGTACAAATCATGAAGTAAAAGATCATTCCTTTTCACTCTATTGACAGCACAGATGTCTGAGCCTTCCTTAGAAAAGCAGTAAGTACTTTACCAACAAATCCAGTTTTTACAGGTCACTGTTGTTCAGCTGCACCTTTTCTGCTTTCTTACTAGACTCTTTTACCAGGCACTTACATTTGAAGCCAAGATGAGATTCTCAAATCTCTTTCTACTTCATTGTCCTGTTTATCTGTTGTGTTTACACAGCACATTGGACCATGTTTGCCCTGGCCATTCTTCTTTTGAGAGTTAGAAGTAAGGGGTATTCAATAACTAAAAAGCTTTTTTTTTAAACCAAAGAATATTTATTTTGGAAAAAACTTCCCTTTTAAAGTCTGCCAGATTTTTTTTTTAACTTTATTTTTTAGATCTTTGAATCCCCAGGCATTTTCCTGTCCTGGCATTGTCTTTTAACAACTGTTAAGTGTTTGTGGAGAAGTGGCTTATCTCAGCCCATTCTTGTCTTTCTGCTTGCTTTTCTTCTGTTTTCTTTTCACATATTCAGGTAAACTAAGCCACTGCAGTCTCACAGTGAGCAAGGCGAGAACTAGGTCAGCACACTTTGTTTGTAAACCCTTACAAAATGCTTCTAATTTTGTCACAGACATGGGAAAGGCTTGACGTTTACCTTCTTCCTGTGTAACTTGTTAAAGGACCAGCTGGAATATTAGAGTGTGACATTACAATATAAGTTTGTTGAATGTTGTCCTGTACCAGGTAGTCAGGGTAACAGAGCAAGGCAGGGAGCTTACTTACCCAGCCACAGCCCTGTCTAGGTAGATAAGGATGAAACTGTGACCTCTTCCTTGATGACTTTTCCCCCTCTCAGATCTTTGAGATTAACCAGTTCTTTCAAAAAATTTGGCATCTGAGTAACTTGTCCATTGGCAAGGAGAAGCAGCTCTTGATAAGCCTTTTTCTAGTTCTGAAAAAAGTACTAAAGCCATGGAGTTGAGCAGATGCTTGGCTTTGCCAGTGTTACTGCGCTGTGTAAATGTTTTGAAGTACAAATCAGGTGGGCATCAAGTGTCAAGTTCTAGAAGTGCCATTGTTTACCTGGACTGAAATCTAGTTACTCTCTGATGCATTCAAACTTCTTGATGAGAGTTATGTTTCAAAGGGACATTTTGGCTGTAGGTTGTTGAAGGAGAACTGTCCTGGTTTAGGGCAAATCTGGGAGAAAGCCTCCAAGGGGGGGCCCTCCAGAAAGCAAACCCACACGGCCCCTCTCCCCAACTGGTTTGGGAAGAATTCCTTGGAGAGAAATGGAAAGAACCTGTTTATTTAACAGGCACAGCACCCCCATCACACAAAATGAGCAATACCGGATGATACCACTCTTTCACCGCTCTGACAAAGATAACAAATTCAGAAAGTCTCTCTTGGGAGTAGTCACTCTGTTATCAGTCCCTCTGGCACTGGGGCAGCTGCTGCAGGCACAGGGTGCAAACTCTCGGTATTCCCAGGTCCCAGTCTGGAGCAGGTTTGAGTAGGTCCAAAAAAGGAAAGAACAGTCCAGGAAGAAATTTGGACTGTTTAGCTAAACTAGCTAATGAGCAGAAGCAAGATCAAGCAGAAGCAAAGCAGGAGCAAGAGCGAGAGCAAAGTGAAAAGCCAAGCAAAAAGCTAAAGCAGCACCATGTACTGCCCCATCTCTGTGTCCTGCCAGCCATGAGGAAGCAGCTGATAAGAAACCAAAACAAGACATTCACTCTTCAGAGCTAGTCTTGAAGGCACAGGACATAATATCCAGCATAAACAGCACACATGAATGGGGATACAAGCATCCTAATGTCACCCTAGGACAAGAACTTAGAACATTAATTATCTTCATTGAAAAGACATTATAATGCTATCACTCACTATATCTAAATGAATAATAGGGAAGATATTTCCCTTTTTTCCTGTGGCTGCCTAGATTATGAGTGTGCTCAATCCAGTAACAATTATTTGCATCATAATTGCCTCAAGAGCAAGCTTATCTGCCTATGTATAAACATCTCAGATGCATGCAGGATGCTAACGAAAAGAAACAATGAAGCTAATAGATCATCTGGATAGAAATAGATGTTTCAGACTCCCAGGTAATTACTTACACTGATGGTGAGCCATGTAGTATTCACAAATAAGAAAGCAACTGAAGAGACCGCAAGCATTACAGAGGAGATCCTAGAACTTCATGAAAACATTTTAAGAGACCCTTGAGGAGTAATTTGAGATAGAAGATCGAATTTCAGAGTGTTATTCCCAGACAGTCCTCCTGCCAGGCAAGTGCTATATGCACAATCCCAGCATGTCAGTGTAGATGAAGAGCTGCCCTTCCTTTCTGGCACCCTGACAGTTTGGAGCTCTTGTGTCTCTAATAGCCTGTATCACCTGTAAGAGCAATTAGGAGGGATGTGGAGTGGATGGATGCAGACCATTAGAAAGGAGTGCACCTGTACTACTCCCCAAACATTCATTTGGTCAACAAATTAAAACCAAAAGCATGGCATTGGCCAAGCCCTCTTATTTTGTATGTGTTCATCTCACAAAACAACACCTCAGGCTTCCCGGTCACTGGCTCCTACTTCTGTCATTTGTTTTTATTTCCTGAATCACCAATTTGTTTGCAGGCCCCATTTTCTTTCCCCTTCAGTTACTTTGTTACTTTTTGACAGAGTAAAATGTCTGCTGTCACGCTGCATTTGCAATTGAAACCTCTGGTTTGAAAACTGATGAGCTGCTTTTCTTGCATAATTTCCCTCCCATGGTTTGTGCTGTAAATAGAAGGAAAAAATAGCAATCTATGCCCCGTGGTCATGGGAGTCATTATTTTTCTTTATTTTTGCAGAATATCTGCAGATAAACAGTGGGAAATCTTTTACCATGTAATCATTTAAAATGACATCAATTTAAATATGACAGTTTTGCTATGTTTTGTTTAACTGCCAACTCCAATTAAACATTGTGCATCTTTTATTACTTGGATTTCTGGGGTTGCAACAATGCATGGAATCTGTCCAGATTTAGAGAGAGCTCTATATTAAAAGATTATTATGAATCATCTTGCCCTGTCTGGGATCAATTCTACGTTTGAGTCCACCTCATAGTGAATTTTAATGCTGGCATTAGTCTTAGAACATTCTGATTGCAATTTGCTCTCTAATCAGTTCTTTCTTTTCAGTTTTTAATTCTTCTCAGTCTATGAAAGCATCTCTCATTCCTTGATTTAGTCCTTAACTGCCAGCTTGATGTAATGCTTTTTACAGCCTATGAGTATCTTACCAAATTCTCCTGCTATCGTTTCCATAAACTCAACTGATGGGGTAGGTGGCAACTGAAACTTGTGCTGGGTGTAAAAAAGGGCTGAATCACTTGCCAAAGAACCACAAAACCAGAATAAAATGTGAAAGAACTTACCAAACAATTCATTGCCATGTAAATATGCCAAAACAACTTCCTAAGAGTGAAGACAAAAAAATAAAAAACTTCCAGATCAGTTTTTGTTCTTTTGCATTACTTAGAAAAATGACAATATCCTTAGAAATCACTTATTTGGTAAATCATTCTACAGCCTTTCCCTGATGTCTCTACTTGATGCAGTGATGGCCCAGATGCTCCCAAGTGTGCAAACTGTCATTTTCCCACTGAAAATAAAGGTAGATTACTGGGGAACAGGACAACTTCAAAAAGGCCACCCATTATCTGAATGAAAAAGTGGTTATAGTAGTACCTAGCCATTGCGCAGGATAAAATTTAAAAAAAAATTAATTGGCATTAAGAAAGAGAAGAAGAAGTCTATCATCTGAATGTCCTCATGTTGGACACATGACTTGGATGCAAAAATTAGGTTATTCTCTATTGTTGACCTTCCAATGCAGTGGAAAGAGAGAGGGTTCATAGAGTGAGTCAGAGTAAACTTGTGACTTTGAAGATTTGAATCCCTCTTAGGAGGAACCAGAAATAGATATCTTGACCAAATTAGGTGCCAAATATTCATACTCCCTAGTGGGATTTAAATTGTGTTTGTGGAGCCTAGTCTGTGTTCATTTGGCATCAAACTTCTTCAGCACTGAAAGATACAAATCTCTTCACAAGCTTAAAAAGACAACTTCTCAGATTTTTTATTTAAATAATCCTACAAAACTGTCAGATCAGCTCTCCTGGAAATTCTGCATTAATAAGATTTGAGATACCAAAGAATCTCAGATCTCTCTGAGTTATTTATTCAAACCTTAAACAAAGAAACAAAAGTCAACAGCTAGGGGATTCCAAAACTGTTTTTTCCACATATGCAACCACATATGCAAAATCCTGATTGCCTGCAGATTTCAATCATTATATATTTGTTTCTTCTTTCTTTCTTTCTTTCTTTCTTTCTTTCTTTCTTTCTTTCTTTCTTTCTTTCTTTCTTTCTTTCTTTCTTTCTTTCTTTCTTTCTTTCTTTCTTTCTTTCTTTCTTTCTTTCTTTCTTTCTTTCTTTCTTTCTTTCTTTCTTTCTTTCTTTCTTTCTTTCTTTCTTTCTTTCTTTCTTTCTTTCTTTCTTTCTTTCTTTCTTTCTTTCTTTCTTTCTTTCTTTCTTTCTTTCTTTCTTTCTTTCTTTCTTTCTTTCTTTCTTTCTTTCTTTCTTTCTTTCTTTCTTTCTTTCTTTCTTTCTTTCTTTCTTTCTTTCTTTCTTTCTTTCTTTCTTTCTTTCTTTCTTTCTTTCTTTCTTTCTTTCTTTCTTTCTTTCTTTCTTTCTTTCTCTCTTTCTCTCTTTCTCTCTTTCTGCCCTCAGTTAGTTCCACTATGCCTTGGAAACCAATGCACATTTACTCCCCGTCACATCTCTCAATCACATTGCAGTTACATAAGAGATGTAACTATGGTTATAAAATGTCCTTTACTCTGAAAGAAGGAGTTTCAGTACAATGGGACTGAAAGAGACCTTGTTTTTTTATATAAAATAATTTGATTCTGTACTTCTTGGACTCCAAATCATAGGCATGCCCTATGTTTTTTTCTCCATCACCCCTTTTGTAAGACTGTGTGAAAGCTGCTGCCATATCATTGTTAGCTATTCTGTAGCCTAAAGTTTTCATGGCCAAAATTTACTTTTTTTTTATTTCAGTCATTTGGAGAGGATAATCTCTTACCCCAAACAGCTTCTTTTGCTTATCATTGTTTCTACCTGAATCATTGTTTTCATCTCCCTTGTTCAGGGAGGTTGATGGTTTCTCATATCAAACCCTTCCCTTCCTTCCCTTCCTTCCCTTCCTTCCCTTCCTTCCCTTCCTTCCTTTTTTTTCTTCCAAGATAAGATTTGCTGCACAGGAAGTTCTTTGAGAGAGTAAGCAACCAATGTCAACAGAAATCATCAGTTGTGTGAAGAGTTTTAGGATTTCTTTTAAATCGTGGATTTTACTACATTTGAA
>NW_005054305.1:11277539-11280458 GCF_000277835.1 Geospiza fortis
AAAAAATGGAAAAAAAACACAATGGAAAAAAAATCAGATAACTCTTTGTTTTTCTAGATCTGACTCCATGTTAATAAATTACCTTTAATTTGCATTCTGGGTGAGAAGCTCAGCAGCTCTATCTGCTCTGTGATTTAAAAACCTGATCCAAATGTAGCCAGGGTGACTGTTGTTGTTGCTCATGATTAAGTAGCTGCTGTTAGATATTAATCTCACTTTGACTTGAATGTGTTGGAGTCAGACCGCAATGACAGCAGGATATCTTCCAGGGGAACTGCAGAGTCTTTATTTATTGATCTAGAAGCAGAAACAATCTAGCAGGTCATTTTCTGCTAGTGCTGCTTTCTTCCTCACAGATAGTGGTGACAGACAGGAGACAATCTCTTTGCAAGATCATTTCCCCTGATTATTAGTGGCTCCTTTGCTGGCATCTCTTGCATTCCCTCCCTTGTCCTTTTGACTTCTTGTAAGAAAGATTCCACTGTATTCCTCTTTAAAAACTGAAAGTGTGAAGAAGAAAAGCAAGAATCATTTCAAGCCTTCTGGGGATGGTAGGCTGAATGGGGGAAATAGGCCAGAAGGCACATTTTATGATGCAATAGCCACAGCTCTATTGCTCTTCAATCTATGCTGACAAAAAGATTTTAGATACTGAAAGGAAACCATAGGAGTCCTACTGATTATTTTGAGGCAGTTCTTATGTTTGCATATCTCCTTCCTCATACTCTTAGCAGGAGGAGACCAGTGGCATTTATGTGAACAGTCATAACTGCAGTAAAGGCTGTTGGGGGTTAGGACGATGCGGCAGGAGACCCAGGAGCAGCTAGAAATATAAATGAATCTCCAGGGTGAAGCTGAAGCATTGAAATCCACATAATCAAAGGGGGACAGAGACTTGTGCAAATCTTTCTGGTTTCAGAATCTCAGCTATTTCTTTAGACATCATTATTCTTAAAAGTTTAGTAAAAAGCTGAAAATACTGCCAATTCCAAACACCTATAACCATGAAGCAAATTCTTTGCTACTCTTTTTTCACTTGATTTCTTGCTTTAAAACCTTGACAATTCAAGCAACGTTGAGCTTGGAATTTCTCTGTAGAAGGCCAGACTAGAAATGTTTGGTTTTCAAAGAAAGATGAAGGCCTCTTGAATATATGATTGAATAAACTGGGATTTGATTGGCAGGACTTGCTGTGAGTAACCTGGCTGTGAACCCATGGTGGTTGACCACAGGAGGTCACAGGAAGAAGCCACCTCAGCCATGTGAGTTGTGCTCCCCTTCCCCTTCTGCAAAAAGTGAACATCATTATCAAAGGTATCTCTGAATATCCAGCCCCTACTCTAACAGCGTGTGTGGTAAATGCTCACACATAAGGTTTAGGTACAGTTTCTTGTTTTTTGCAGTGGTTGTGTTCTGTGCTGTTCCTTGTGATACAAAGAGTATTTATCCTGGATGGTCACACTGGAAAGTAACTGCTAAGTTTGGAGAGCAAACTAGACTAATCCAAATAATTGTTCACCCAAAATTTGTTTTCATCGAAGTATTGACAAATGGAAAAACACAAAACAAACAAACAAAAAAATCAGTCTACTATATTATTATTGGAAAGTCTATAGAATCATGGATAACCAACATGCACTGGAATTCCAGTGCACCCTGAAACAGATGTCCTTTAATGCACATAGTGTGGTGTAAACTATTGGAGCTAAACAGGAATGGGCAACAAATGTTTTCATCACCTTTGCTGACCAAGTACATTCTGGATTTGTGTGTCTGTATCCCCTCCAATGTGTTGGAATAAATAAAAATGACACATTCTGTAGCACAAATATCTTCTTGTTTGTGATATGTCTTCTTTATGTTCTCAGTATTTGCTTTGCATAAACATCTGCCGCAGATCAGCAACCATGAAACACAGAGGATATGGATTTGCTGAAGACATTTATGGTCATATGATGCTGATGAGCTTGTAAATCACATAGTAAGAGTCATACAAAAAGCAAGAAACTGGAGCAAAAAAGAAAAAAACCTTTGAACAAAAATGCATATTTTTCATTTCACCAGCTTTACCAAATAGACCAATATAAATCTATTGGCTCAAAACTTTCAGGAAATAGAGCTGCCCAGAACTAATATACAAGCCACAGTCATTCCAAACAAGCAAAGGGCCTGTCTCACTGGAGCTAAAGTTTTTGCAAACTGATGTCAACTCAGCAGATAATGATAGCCAAATTGTTTTAGAACTCAAAGGGTTATGGGTTTTATTAGTAAATGTTCTTATTGGCATCCTGCCCAAATGTAATTTTTAAACCCAAAGCAAAAAAAAAAAAAAAATTGCAATACCAAATGTTTCAGTACATGAGTATTTAGAAAAGATGCCCAGAATTCATGCAGCTCTATATGTAAGATAAGTAATTTAAACATGCATAAAGGTTATGAATAAATTTTGGAAAAAAATAAACCAAAAACCCATGGGCTTGATATCCTGTAGTGCCACTTGGCCATGATGAAAGACCTGACCTCAGCATTCAGTTTTGATAGAAAAGAGGGAAATTACTCTCATCTTTCTGTACCTAAAACTATGAATCTGTGACTTCATTGCCAAACTCCTTTTACCCTCTGTTCTCTCCTGAGGACAGAGAAAAAGCAGCTAGACAGAGCAAAGGCAAGAAGCAGTGATGATGAGGCACTTGGGGTGTGAGTAATTTAGTGTGCTGCTCTTGGAGTTTAAGCTGTTTGTTGTGCATCTCGCTGACCAGCTTTGCAGTTCTGTCCATAACCACTGTCTTGGCCTTGGTGAGAGCTCCTGAACATCTGAGATATTCCAGGGGTAGAGAAACCTCATCACACCATGCTAAAATTTGTGAGGAATAAGTTGATCAAACAAGGTTATTATGGGCCTGCCTCTGCTGTCTATGA
>NW_005054305.1:11280468-11282205 GCF_000277835.1 Geospiza fortis
CAAGGAAAATAGGATCAAATGTTTTGTATTCTCTACAGAATGAAGAGCTCCCAACAAAGAGTTTGTGGCGCTGTAGCTAGGCAGCAGGAAATTTGCATTTTGTCATAGATGCCTGGGGGTTCAAGATTCTGCCTTTATCATGTTTAATTTAGCACTTGCAAAAGCAAAACAGATAAAGCTATGTAGTACCTCTGCAAAAATAAATAACTTTTTCAGTGCCAAGCCTTGAGCTCACTTTATAATATTTCTTCAGAAACTGAGATGGTTATCAACAACAGCAGTGTTTATCAGCTCATGGAATTATAACAATCATGCGGCGGCGTGAGCTCTATTGTGCTCTGCAGTTTGCCTTAGGCCTGTAGGACTAACCTTTTCTCAGCTTGGGACCCTGGAGTGAGGAAAATTACTGTTCTGATGGATAGCCTATTATTTTTGCAAATGCCAGTACAGGGCCTGCACTGTCTCTGATGTCCATAGTCTGCCTGCAGGGCAAATGTCACTCTGGAGCTTTAGAGGATGTGCAGCAAACACTCATTCCAGACTGAATGGACTGTGATCCACTGAAATGAAGCCTTGGTGAATCTAAAATCCATTTTGTTGGGAGCAGGGAACATATGTAGGAATTCTGTTCCACTTGTTTATAATGATCATAATTTATCTTCGGTTACAAATCTTAGAGATTTTCTTCATCAGCATTAAGAACATGATAGAGTTGTTGGCTGTTATTTTTATTAGCAAGACCAGACTGTGTGTGAGATAGAGAAGAGTGCCAAATACTGTCAGACACATCAGACAAAGGCAGTGTTGTTGTACTATCACTTCAAAGCACCCTTTGGAGAACTCAGGCATGCACTGACTATGGAAAACTAGAGCTGTATCAGGAACTGATTTGAAGTCTGCCTTAATCCAAGCCAATACATCAAACAAGACCAACTTGTGCTATCAGAGCTGCTGTGGCAAATGTGCTGGTATGTCAGATAGAAACCAGACAGAGAAAATGCATGAGAGCAGTATTTTATTGAATCACATTGATAACAAAATCTGTTATTGGATCATTATTAAACTAGAAGGGTTTGTTTTGGTTTGTTTGTTTTGGGGTGGTTTTTTGTTTGTTTTGGGTTTTTAAAAAATTTTGGATTGTTTATGTCATTTTAATAAATATATTTCAAAACAGCTTATGTTCAAAACATAAGATTAATCTTTAGGCTGTACACCACCAGGTATTATATATCCCACTCAATATCCTTGTGTGCCTACTCTCTCTTGCCTATGTGCAGTTTCCAGGGGCTTCTCATAAGATGCTTTTTTCTCTTGTGTGTCATTATGCTTCTTAAACCTCCTTTTGTGATCTAGCTAAAAAAGTCTTCTGTGAAACAAAAATCCATAATATGCACTTTCTAATGTGCCAGTTGGTGCTCTTGTAGATGCAGGAGGAGCACCCTTGGACAGTAATTTAAGGGCAAAATATTGCCCAAAATGTCAATGGTTTGACACTGTTTCTTTTTGTCATTTATCTTGGTACAAGACAAATGATTTGTTTTTCAATCTATAAATTTTCAGTTCAGTCCA
This sequence comes from Geospiza fortis, assembly GCF_000277835.1. Taxonomy (NCBI): domain Eukaryota; kingdom Metazoa; phylum Chordata; class Aves; order Passeriformes; family Thraupidae; genus Geospiza; species Geospiza fortis. The sequence goes on from NW_005054305.1 coordinate 11,282,038, forward strand.
GGTAAAAGCCTGTAGGTTTCTGTTTAAAGCATCACACTTTAAAATTATTACCAAAGCCATGCACCACCTGATTGAAATCCAGTCACAATTTCTTCATTTGTGAGAACTGCCAAGATCCTCAGTCCTTCACACAGCACAGTCTGTTCTTGGCCGTAGGGTTTCATTCCA
>NW_005054305.1:11282269-11293883 GCF_000277835.1 Geospiza fortis
TCCAGCAGACAGCTGGATGAAAATAAAAATTTGATTTTTAAAGAACTTGGGAATCTTGTGTTTAAAATTTCAGCTTGTTCTTCCTCCTTGCTATGATTATCCAGTACTCAACAAATATAATTTTCCTGAATATGTTGGCATTCCTTATGAAATCCATGAAGCAGGTACTAGCAGACAGAGATCCTGGCACCCACATAGTAGGGTTAGATGATCAGAGTGAACAGAAGTTTGGATTCTTCTTTTTCCTGTAGAAAGTGCATCTCCAACCTTCATCCAGACCCCTTTACCCAGGCCCCTCTCCCATCCTGGGTTTGGAATAATTGTCTTTTATATTGCTGCAGAAATACAGCACATGGAGACTGAGGAAATCTTTGAAGTGCTCTCCTGCACAACAAATAAGTTTCCAAAAATAGGAGGAAAACTCAGTACAGTTTATGGGTTGTTTGGATGATGCTTTCCCAGCAGAATTGCAGAGAAATCTGGACAATGACATCCCTCAGACAACTTAGACTTGGCCTATGTGTCTCTTTTACAGCCTGCATAGGAGAAGCAATGCTTCTAAAGAAAATCCCACCATTTTCCCTTACCTACAGGGTTTCTACCTCCACTTACAGACTTTTATCATCTGCAGATTTAAAGAGTAAGTAAATTCAGTGAAACCAATGGTTGTGCAAATGACACCATTGAGAGCAGGAAGAATGGCTGAAGTGCCATCCGTGTGCAAAGGCAGAGCTGGGAGCCATTGCCCAACAGCTCAGGATCTTTTTTCAGGATACATTGCAAAATGGTAAGTGTTTGACATTTCCCTTGCAAATCCTTCACTATGAAAGCAGCAATGATAGAAATTACTTACAAGACAAAATATGATGTTCCAGGGTGGAAAATCTGTATGAACTATAATCTTCTACAAGTAGTGACATTCTCATCTGTCATGTTACTCTTCAGCTTTGGGGGAAAAATGCTCTACAGATTGGTCTTTACTAAACAATCTTAGTTCCAGTGAAGAAAAGGCTGGAAAAGATGTGCTTGACTTCACTGGAAAAAGAGCCTTGTATTTTTCATAGCATTCCACTCGTTCATTGAACCTCCACTCTGTCTGCAGTTCAGCTCCAATGAGCTGCAGGGCTGTAGTTCCCTTCACAGAACCACAGAAGGGTTCAGGTTGGATGGAACCACTGGAGGCCATCTGGTCCCATCTCTCTGATCAATCAGGGGCACCTACAGGCAGTTTCCCAGGACCATGTTCATACAGGTTTCAACCATCTCCAAGGATGGAGGTTCCACAGTCTCTCTGGACAACCCATGCTGGTGCTCAGTCACACTCAGAGTGAAAAAGCATTTCCTGATGTTCAGAGAGACTCTCCTGAGCTTCCATTTGTGCCCATCACCTCTGGTCCTGTCACTGGGCATGACTGAGAAGAGTCTGGCTCAATCTTCCTTTCATCCCTTTGTCAGGTGATTATAGACATTGATGAGATCCCCCTGAGCCATCTCTTCTCAAGGTTGAACAGTCCCAGCTCTCTCAGCCTTTCCTCACAGGGCAGATGCTCCAGTCCCTTAAACACCTTGGCAGCCCTTCACTGCATTCTCTCCAGTATATTTCTCTTGTACTGGCGTGCCTAGAGCTGAACACACTTCTATCTGTACACCAAATAAATAATTAGAAATTTAAATTTTTCCTGTTATCCTTACTATTTTATTATATTTGTACCTGTTTTATACTCTCTGATTTATGGTCTGATTTCACGGCATTTTCTTGTCAGAAAGAGTGAGGAATACAGCCATTAACTGTTCTTTTTTTAGTGATTATTATCTGAATAAATGTAGATATCTTATCATCTGAGAGGCTGAATCTGTATACAGGCCAGATTGAATCTGGGTTACTTGTATCCTTGTCAACTTAAATGAATCTCTTAACTTCTATTAAACCCCACAGCCTCTTACTTTGCCACAGCTCTGCATTGTGTTTGCATCTAGAACACCACAGGAAACACCCACTGAATTATGTATCTCTAAGGCTTTCTGGGTCAAATATGAGAAAGGAAAGTTGCAGAAGAACAGCATACACTGAAGGAATATTATAATTGCATAAAGGTTCCTCAATTTTGTTGAGTTCACTAAATCTCTGAAAATGCTTTCTTTTCTATTAATTTTTAAAAGAAGAAATATTTAATCTCATTTTCTCTGCAGAAGCAGAGAATTGCAGAATTGTTTTCAATGCTGTTTATTCCACAACATGGTGCAATCTACCCCAGTTATACCCAAGATTTATGCTGGATGATGGTCAAATAAGGAGTTTTTTCAAACACAGTTCTTCTCTGTTTTAACTAATTGTGATTCCCACCTTCTGCTCCAACTCTCATAGAGAGCTTCTGTACACAAATCCTTCCCATAGCCCCCAATAAGGAGAATGTTGTGGGATGCGGCACTTAATGTCCTTCTCCTGCTCCCATTGAGGTCTTGGCACACCCACCTTGGAGAACTAGAACCTGTTGAGTCAAACAGGGAGTCTGAGGAGAAAGCAGGAACTACTTTTGGCTCTTGCAGGCCTATTGACATTACACATATGGTAGACAATGAAATTTCAGTGCTTTTTTCTCCCCCATGGACCACCTACAACTACAGTGACAAGGGAAGAGCGAGACACAGGGAGTTATGAAGTCCCTGCTATCTGTCCCCTTTTGAAGCTTTTCATAGTGATGAGCCTATACTTCTGCAGGTCTTCATGGTAAATCTTCATGGTAAATCTTAAAGACACACCCAGGTCTTCTTATGCCTGATACAGAGTAGAGGGCATTGTTCTCAAGGCATTCTTCTGTTACACACCATCATTTGGGGCACAGATCATACTCCATTTCCTATGGAAGCAGTCCCTGTTTTTCCACTGTAAGGGCAGAAAATGAAATCAGTAACTTTTCTGCAGAGACATGAATACCTTAGAGCCTACCCCAAAGGACCGGATCTTTTGGAGTCACATCATTAAATAAACACAATGGAGTAAAACAAACAGTTTATTATGTTATCCAGTAACAAATGTTTATTATCTTGTTTTCCACTGACTGTAGAAGTAGAACATGAGAAAAGCTTTCAAGGCAGTAATTGGAAAATAACCTGTAAGTGGAAGAACCAGAAAGAAAACAGAAGTAAGACAATTGTGTAAATATTTTATTCTCAGAATAATTGTGTACTTTACTCAGGTGCAAACTGAGCTCTAGCTGGTCCCTGGGAAGCAAGTGTCCTTTTCATCCCTGCTCCCATGCTTGCTGTAGTGGAGCTGGCCCAAGATCATTGCATGTGGCATCCTTGTAGCCCTAATGTCTTTGTTCTGCTCTCCCGAGGCTCTGCTGAGCTGCTACAACCTCTTTGATGCTGGCAGCCCAGAAAGCATGAAGACTCTTACTGAGCAAGGAAAATAGAGGGTGAATAACCCTCAAATAACAGGGATGAAGGCAAGAACCAAAAAAGGGGTAAAAGAGGGCAAGTAAGGACAAGAATGAAAGGGGAAAAATGAAAAATTCATTGATCTTCCTTGCCAGCAGAAAGGAAAAAACCAGTTACCAGAGGCAAGATTTTGGCTGTGTATCCTGGTGATTTTAAAACCTTTTGTTCAGTTAATTGGCAAAGTAAATCCAGGAACAAAAAGATTGAAAATCTTTTTCTTAGAACGGTCATTTCTCACAGAAAAAAAAAAATTAATTGCAAGCCAAAACTTGCAAAACAATTAGCATTTTTTGCAACCGGCCTTTAACTCTTAACAAAGCCTGGGTATATAAACAGGGAACATTACAACATCCATCTCAGTAGTTTAGATTAAGAACTTAAAGTCTGGCCTTTTTAATATGAAGAAATTATCTGGTGTCCTGAAGACTGTTACTTCTTTAATCAAAAAAGCCCTAAACCACTGCTCCAGTAATGGACCGTCATCTAATTCTATTCTGCAACCTTACCACTTCTTATGCTTCTCTTTTTGCTGGGTGACCACAGTAGCACAATTCTTGGGTTATTTGAGCAGCCTTAGGAACAGAAATTATGACAGCCCAGGGAATTTCTCAGCAAAACACCAGTAATTCTGGGATTAGGTCACTTTTAGGAGAGATACAAGCTCACATCCCTTAAAGCTGAGACAGAATTAAAATTGGTTTCTTTGCACCCTGGGTCAGCAGAAGGTAAAATCAGCTCAGTCTTAGTAACTACAAAGATAGTTTGTTCCCTCATCCAATCTTTTCCTTACTAGAGTTACATGAGAAAGCAGAAGGTCTGTTCACAAACGCTGACATTTTCACTTGAAAAACTTAATCTGGAATCAATCGCATCATTTACCCATATACCCACAGCACTAATTACTGTTTCTCTAAACATCACCTCTGATGCTTGTGACATTAATTAAATAAGCCCATTCAGAGTTCATTTACTAGTCTGAAGTCCTTTGCAAATCCTGGTAAAATGCATTTTGACATTCAAACTTTCCCCTAGTGACCAAGAAATGCAGAAATGACGAAAGACGATCAGCGTTTGAATTCAGACTGCAACATATCACCATCAAGATCAGAGCAGAATGGTGGGTTTCAGCACCTCCCTCATCTCATCTGCCTTGTTCACCCCTCACTTTCCTCACCCTGGATCTGGAGAGCAGCTGTGAAGGGTGGTATCTGCTCTCCCTTCTCCAGGCAGCCATTCTGCAGCCCCTATCAGCCACTACTAGGCACGAGCTGCCTGCATGCTCATCTGGACCTGAGAACATCTGGAGGACTAAAATTATTGCCATATGTTGGAAGAGCCCTCCCTGGAAGGTCAGAGAAAGGCCTAAGCTGTGCTTGAGGCATTTGAAGCATCACAAATGGTATCTGAGACCAGTTTCATGGGGAGGGAGAGAAAAAAATTGCTGTAAATATGGAGGAAGAACTTGTTCTTCTGAGTGCTGCACAATACCCAGCTCTAAAGCAAGAGCCCCTGAGGGTTATGGCAAGTATTCTTCAGAGCAGGAGCAAGGTAGCAGTCATCAGTAAGATATATTCCCCAAATCTATTCATTAATGCTGTAAAACATGTTTTCCTCCTGCAGTAGGTTTTCTTATTATCTGGTGCCTTTCTGGCAAATTATTTGCTTACAAGCAAATAAGCAACAAGTCTCTTGAAGGCTTTTGATAGAAATGCTTTGAAATTTGTTCGTTCACTGAAGATCTTGATTAAATAACCCAAACTTAGCAGCAATTTTCATAAGAAACTGTTGCATAGAAATATCCTCCCTCCCCTCATTCGTTATGGTGAGTCCAGATTACTTCTATCAAAGTCAATAAAATTGATCTGCTTTTGTGCCATTGTATCTGAGGAGGGAATTTAGCTCACAGTATATATTAAATGATGATGGCTACAATAGATACACCTTGTATGCAAATGCATTCGATCTCCTTCCCATTCTCCCTCTCAATATGATGTTTGTTTCCATATTATTATTTATATCAAATAAACTGTTAGCATCAAAGTCACAAAGTTGAGCTCCTCTAAACCAGAAAATGTCAGAAATAAGCTGCCACTTTGCTAGGCTTTTCATGACGTAGTTGAAGCTGAAACTCTATCCCGTCCTGTTATCTGCTAGATGCTTTAACAGATTCAGTACTCAGCCTTTATTCACTGTTTAGTTTGTTCTCACAAGTTCATTTAGTGGCTGAGTGGTAGAGTAAAAAACAGAAAAACAATCCTTGAGAGCAAAACAACTATGAAAAAGACAAAGTCCTGGGGGAATTACTGGAGCAAATACTGTGCTTCTTTCTCTCTCTTCTTTACTGGTATAAAGATGTAGAGTCAGCTGCTTAATCCTTGTAAGTGCAGCATCTCATGACAAAGCTCTACCTCTTTTTATTCTTTTTTTAATTCCCAATTATTTGAAAAAGCCCAGAGTCTGTCCCCAAATGCCTTTTACTCTCTGGGCTTTCTCAGTTTTCTCTGTGCTTGTTTGTTGTTCTTCGTTTTATTCAGTAAGTGGACCAAAGTTTCCTGAAAAGTCAGCCAAATAGAAGCTATCATAAGATATGCACACAAAGAGCACTACAGCAGGCTATTAAGATGGAGTGGGGGGATTTGGGGGTATTTCAAGGGCTTTTGGAATGTACCCAAGAGACTTTAAGCAGACTTTGCAGAATCCTTGCTAAACTCTGCATGGTTGCCATTTGATTTCACCTTCTTTCTTTCTTTTTCTCTTTTTTTTTTTTTTTTTCACAATACATTGCCAGAAATTGGAACTTTTAAATATCCTTTATTATGATCCAAAAAGTCATTCAGACATGTCAGGCCACATCATTATATACCCAATTGTGCTTTGGATTTCAGTGGGGTTTTTTCCAGAGGACAAACTGCTAAATGGGAGTGAAGTCCTTAAGCATTTCCATTCAAAGAACAATTCAGCCAGCAAAATATGGTATGAAAGTAGAAGTCAAGTTGATACAACCCTTCCCCACACAATGTGTGCAAACTCTTCTGTTCTGGCTATTTTTCCTTTTAGGAGGCACCACATGATACAAAAAAAGCTCAAGCTAGCATTTTGCCCTCCAGCATGCTGGCTGAATGCTGACACACTTACTGGCAGGAACATATAAAAAATAGGACAAACATTTCAAGGAAGGAATGCAGTGTAAGGTCTTGTTACCCAGCAACCATGTGTTTAAAAGGACATCTGTCAGTCACAGCCAATGAGAACTTGATGGCCTTTTAATTATCCACTGATGGAGAGGTCATCAAGGTACCACAAGGTTATAAGGCTTGGAAAGAACTGTGAAAACAGCATTAAAAACATAGGAAAAATTGGATACTTCAAAAGGATTTTTCTAAAATGTCAAAGCAATTTTAATTCCTGTCCTGAGCTCCACCTAAGACCTTCTTGGAAATGACCAGGCTTTTTAAAGGACATTGGTAAAATAAATCCAAAGGAGAAATACCAGCATATGTTCTTATTTGTTCTTACCTTGCCTTCAGTCATAGGAGAGAGGGATCCACAATATGCAGGCACATTAATATTTTTAAATGTTTTCATTCATCCAACTTTCCAGCATTAAGGAATAACTTTATGACTGCTGTGCTGTGAAATATTCCAGCTGTAACCACTCCTGGCTGCACAGTGTCAGATTCTGAGGTGACATTTGAAGTATAGTAAAAGTAAGTCAGCTTTTTGCATTCAAACTCCTAAACTTTTCTACCTCTCTAAGTAAGGAATAAGAGTTTTGTGTCACACAGTCAAAAGGGAGAAGTACAAATGGAGGCAAATTAAACTTAACATTTTTCACCTTCTTCAAATATTTATTCTTTTCTTTATTACTGTGTATGGTAACCTGTTGATTGCTGGGGTCTCCTCTGGCTTTATAAAACTATTTGGTTTTGCATTACAAAGATTGTTTCCCAAAGAGAAAAAAAGGATCTGGTAGAGTCTGTCTGGGCAAACACACTGTAAGAGACTATTAAGTTTACACATCTCAAGAGGTGAAAAAAAATGAGGCCAGAGACTTGCCCCAGGTCATCAAAGTGAGCTTCAAATTTAAGCCTTGAGTCATAGTCTCTGTCAATACTTTATACTCTGGACTGCACCACTTACTCTCTAATTATAAAATAATCATGCTTGCCTCGAGAATTTTAAGACTTGAAAGTTTTCCCCAGGGTATCTGATGGTGGTAATAGCAATAGGTGCCATGCTCAGAGCCACTGCAGAAATGCAGGAATAGGAAATGTCTGGGGAGGAGATGACTTCAACCCCAACCCAATATGAAATTAAAACAGAGGATAATAAAAAACTACTACACCTGGCCACAAAATGTATGTTGAGCATGAGGTTGAGGAAGAAAGAGGAGAATGGCCTGGGACACTGGAAATAAACAACATTTCTCCCTGCCCCTTTTGCCACCCCAGACAGTGACCTTCCTGTCAGTAAACTCTTCAGCTGCTATCAGAAGATCGGGAGACACAGCCCAGAGAGCAATAAGTGAGGTACTGGGAGCACTGTGCATAATCCCATCTAGGTGAGGAGGATTGAGGGTCAGGAAGCTTGGAGTCCAGTGGCATTGGCTACTGAGTCCAGGAGCCAGCCAGCAACCCCCCAGCTTCACCATAGGTCAGTGTCCTGCTTGCAGACACTGCTGCTGAGTGCCAGGCAAGCGTGTGCTCTGATGCCCATGGAGCCTGCTGAAAAGCCAAGGAACAAGCAGTGGGGAAAATCAGCATGAAAACAGACAGTGGGAGCTGCTGAATTTTCCAGCAAGCTCTGTCACCAGTACAGAGCTCCAGCCCAGGAGGTGTGAACTGGCTGCTGTCCCGTAGCATTTCTAGGTGCTCTCACCTACTTGGGAAGGTGACAGCTGTTGCCACTGGTGTGAAACTGATTTCTTCCTTTCTTGGAGAGACGTGCTGTTTCGATCTCCTTCAGCACAAACAAAGAAGAGCCCTGTGATCTTACAGGGATCTTATTTTGTAAAGCATTTTTCTGAACCCACTCCAATCCTTGCTCCTTATCCATTCACAGTCTACTATGGACAGGAAAGTGTGGAGCACGTAGTAGGGTCTCAGTGTTAGAGATGTGCTGACAGTTTGTGTTTGTTCTTCTGAGGTTTTCTTCCTGTGATTTATTTAAGACAGAATTCTGATGAAATATGTACTGGACACTTTTAGCTGAATCAGAAATATGTATCTGTAAATGCCGGAAATGCAACATCCCATCCTGTGTGTTGAAAGAAACTTTCCTCCCTACAGATCTTTCTTTATAATAAAAAGGGCTCAGCTATTCCTGAAATATTGTTTTTATACTACAGCAGGACTCCATTGTTCCACCTTCTGACTAAAGTAGAGGGAGGCTTGGATGCGGAGAAGGACCAGATTTCCCATCTGGTGTTCCCCTTTGGGGAATCCCACCAGAAGGGAATGTATGAGGGTGTTAGCTCCCCTACAACTTCCTTACCTGTGTCTCTTCATGGTCCTCAAGGCTGAGATGACCACAGTCAGGCTCTGTGACATGGCAGAAGGTTTCTACTATGGTACTAGAGACCCGAGGAGAACCAGGAGCTATACTCCTGCTGAGCCTTCTCCATGGAATGCTGACAACACAAGATTTTCCATCTAATTTTATATTGTTAGCCACATTTCACACGAGATGGAAGGTTTATACCAGCCAAAGCTATGATATATAGAATTAGAAATTTCCAACTGCTGAACTCACACCTTCAGCAAGACCTTCGGCAGATCCCTGGGGTCTCAGCAGTGCCCAAAATTGTCATCAAACCCACTCTGCTGGTCTTTTATCACTGTAAAAAACCCCAAAAGCCAACAACTTGGGGCACAGCATTCAACTTCCTGGATGGAAATAGAATGAGCTATGTAAATATTTATTGCATAGGATGTACCAAACTCCACCTCAGCTCTTTTTACTCACAATTCAGATGACCTCTTTTCCACCAACTTATCCATAATTTGGAGAATCACTTTTGTGATTCTTGCAACCACAGGAGAATGCCTCTTGAATTGTCTTATGGATTTTCACCAAGATGTGAATTTTTGAAGGGTAAGGGCCAGTGCCTGCTTAGCATCAGCTGGCTCCATAAACACAAAGGCAGGATGGTGCAAAGCCATCTCTTGACTTTCTGTGCAAGGACATGTGCTACCATCTGACTTCTGAGACTAGGAAACAAAGCAATGCTTGTTTTAGCTTGATTCACAGTGTTAAGTAGCCAATCCAAACCTAATTTTGCTCTGTCAGGCTAAAGGATATGCATATCACTTAATAATCTTGGATTTGGCTTGACACTTGATGCTCAGAAAAGTTCACAGGAACACGGCTTGCTTCAAACAAGTGGAAAGAGCTAAGAAAACATCCTCTGGCTATGTTTAGTCCAGATGCAACTCAAAATCCAGTACCTGTAGCTTTTTAATGATATTTTCTTTTCTCTGTCATTCTGTCAGGTCAGAACTGGGGCAAGCAATTTGAAGCAGCAGGGACTGCTTCTCGCTTATGTATTAACCTTTCCAGTATTCCATGCCCTCCCTTTCCACACTGCACAGTAACAGGCTTCTGCCAACACAAACTTGTCTGTTTTGGTAATTGGGCAAGATTTGAGTTCCAGGAGGATCTAATAAGTGGCATTATCTAATATGACCATTGAAAGTGTGCTGCTTAGAAAAGGAAGTGGTTTTAAATGATGGATAATCAAATAACTAATACAGTCCACCTGGAAATGGTATTATTCTAAATTGGCCAATTTCCATTTTGCTAACTTTCCTCAAGACTGGGCTATAAGTCCCTCTGGTTGTGCAGGACAATGCTGTATAACCCCCTACATTTTGGTCACCATCTCACAGTACCATGTGGATTTGTGACCATTAAGGTACTATGCCACCTCTTTCCTTGGGCCCAGGAACCCTATTTCATCTCAGGCTTGGTCTTGCCTTTCACCCAGACCCATGGACAGGCCTTGGATCTGTACACCAGCTTTGTTTCCAGCCCTGTCTCTGGTCCCTTCTTCTACTGCTCCAAATTGGTTTCCCTGGATGAATCCTGGATTTTCACTTATTGGGTGGGGGGGGATGCTGTTGATGGACCCTGTTACCAGCACCCAGATCTGCCTGCTGTAGGACAGTCAGTGAGAACACTGTGTACTTTGGGGTTGGCCTCAGCTTCTGGCTGATCCCTCTGCTGATGGCAAACCATTCCTTCCCTGCAGGTTAACACCTGTAGCACCTGAAACCTGGGTCACAAAGCAGTGCCACTGACAATCTGCAAATACTGCTCTATGTGTGGAGATCATTTCTAATGCTGTCTGCCTTCCACTAGTCCTGCTGCTAGCAATCTTGCTCTTAAAGAATAATTTTCTCCCTTGGTCCCTCTCTGTCTGTTCACATTCCTTACTTGTTTTTGTTTCTAATGATTTTTTTTTTCCTTCAAAATTTCTGACTGGAAAGTTGCAGAGGTAGCAGCCCAACCTCATGAGCAATCTGTGGGCATGCTGGGGGAAAAGAGTTGATGGATATTGTCATTTGTGTGTATAAGCCTCATCCCCTACTTTACTTTATCTGGGTTTTTCAAAACATGACAGATGGTGGTGCTGAAAGGGTGAAATGCTATGATATAATAATGTACTGCTATTCAAAGTAGCATATTCTATGATTTCACTCCCTCGTCCAAAACTATGAACATAAATTATGCTGCTGGTTATATTATCACCACACACTGCAATCAGGCATTCGTAAGATTCAAATCCACTGAAGTCATAAGCAGTCCTAGAGTTAATGCATCCAAGAAAGTCCAAAAAGTATTATGAAGTACTTGGTTTTCTGGTTTTGCAACATAGTTTGGTCCTTTGGAAAATGGGGTCAGGAGAAAGCAAGCTGAATTGAAGATAAAAAAAAATTAGCATATATTAGTATGCTTGAACTGCTTCTACATCTATTTTAACATCATTTTCTACATATTCCCTTGCCGTGATTCTAACTTCATCTCCAGCCTCTGATAAAGTCCTTGGTATTCATTCTTAATACAACAGAATGTTACTGTTACATAATATTTATAGCAAGCCTTCCTAAATCCTCTAAATTAACTAAACTATGAAAAAATTCAAGCTATGCATCAAGGACCAAGCACAACAGCT
>NW_005054305.1:11293895-11331858 GCF_000277835.1 Geospiza fortis
GAAAGAGTGAGAAGTTTAACTCTCAGTTTCCTGGATTTGTCAAGCTTAATCCTAACCCAGAACATTTGTTTTAATGCATTTCTCTGTGTTTTGGGAAATAAAGGAGCACTTGTCTCCCTTGCGTGTGCACACAAAGCCAATTTCAGCGCCTCCAACTATCATATCTAATATACCAAAAAGATCCATTTGCGGTCTGTGCTCTCCTTGTCTGGACATATCACACTTGTGTAGCAGATGCATGATCTTCAGATGTCTTAGTCTCTCCCTAGCATATCCCAAGGGTCCCTGATACATACTGATTCAATTTTCTAGTCAGAAATCATTGGACCAGATAAAATAGCTTGAAAATTACCAAAAAGCGAGAAAATGAGCCTAGCAGGAGTTTTAAGAATTCCAGCCCTCTGCAGAAAACAATAATCCAGGCCCCTCAACATAGTTTCTCCTCTGCTGTATTCTCGAAGACCTCAGTGCAGGCAGTCACATCTCTTCTGTGTGTACATGTGTACTTGCTCCCTGCAGAAACTTTTCATAGTCTCTGACCTAAATCTTCCTTGATACAATCTGATTTTATTCCCCCTTATCTGATTAATCATGGTTCTAGAGACAATTTATTCCTTTTGTCCTTTCATCTTTACTTGAAAGCTATTATTTTGTCTTCTCCAAGATATACAAGTTCAAGCCTTTTAATCTTTCCTCGTAGTCATGTTTCTGGATCTCTGTTGGTCCACTCTGCCGTATCTCCAACTGTTCCACATCTCAAATGCTGAACATCTTCACTTGCCTTAGACAGGACAACCCCTCTAAAACATTCTGGCATTACCCACCCTGTGTGCCTAAGTCACGTTAACGGGACAGATGGCATTGACCAGAATGCATTTGCTCTTTGCAGATACAGGCTGACAAGGCAATTGCTTTTCCTACTGCCAGTGTTCTTGACCTAAAGAAAGATTACACGAGCAGAAACGTACCAACTCACTTCCTGCCTTGTTCTTTTCATCAACTCTAAGTCATATTTTTGCAGGACTAGTTTAAAATTTTGGGCTTTTTTTTTGCCTATATGTACCTATAAGCATCTCTCTCTCTCTGTACATACATATATAATGCACACAATCACACACAGGTATACATATCCCAATATATTTACGTGCATGTATATGTAGTGTTATATATAAGCATATGCGTATACATCCGGCAAGCACTTCTTCCTTCACTTCCCCTAGTTAAAAGTGGAAGGAAGCACAACTTCATACACCCTAAAAGAGCCTGTGCAGCACAGGGCAGATGCCACTAGTCAGCAGATTGTTTCTGCCTGGAGGAAATTGTAGAAATTTTACACTAAAGGGCAGGGAACTTTACTGGACCTTTTGGCGATCCCCTTCTGTAATGTCACAGAATCTTGTTAGCACAAAGACAATAAAGCAGGCTTGTTTAAATAACCCATTACTGTTCCTCTCCTATTCAGACCACATCACCAAATAAATGACTGCTGTGTCTATTTTTTCATCAATCCCTCTTTGTTTTAGATTGCCACAGAGGTTTTCCAGATTAACTCACAAGTAAATTAACTAGCTCCTGCTCAATGGACCACACTGAACAGCATACCCACACAGAGAATTGAATACCTGACAGGGACTGAGAATCTGTTTCATGTTGAGCGGGGCTAAACCCAAGATGCAGACATGTGATTATTATTGTTAAAATACATACAAAGTGATTGGAAATTCTGCATGCATAAACTGTTCTTCACTGATATGTGGAGGTGGTGGATGAGTAGGTCTTGAGTGTCAAACAGTTTTTCTGAATTTATCTCAATATTTCATGTGAATTGAGCCAAAATTGATCAGCTGAGCTGGGCTGGGCTCTGTTGGAAGACTGCTGCTGTTGCTGAAGGGGCCAGGCACTTCCTCTTCTTCCTTCTCCTCTCTGTTCTCACCTTGCTCTGACCTTGCAGGGAGATGATTCAACTCCCTGAATCAGCAGAAGACTAAGGGAAAAAAAAGGGTAGGGTTTTGCTGGCTTAGTGAGCTGCCCTGGGTCACCCTGGGGCCATCCCACTAGAATTGTTCCTCTCAGTCCTGCAGCCAGGGCTTTCTAGAGCTTTTGTGCACCACCTTATTGCATTCCAGAAGCTGACCAAGACACCACCCTAAAGCACATGAATATTAAACAGGTTCTCCATTTCCTTATCCATTTGGTAATATTCCCCTGGAAAGTGCAGCTGAAGTTATCTTGGAAGCAACAGAGGAGGATGGGCTTTTGGGAGAGAGATTCAGAGCAGAAGTCCAGCTTTGCCTTCCTCAATCAGCTTTTGGAGAAACACATGTCCCAGGAGGCTCAGGGCTAAGTGCTCATGCACAGCACTAAACAAACCCCAATTATGAGCGCTTCTCCTGCCACCTAAGTGGTACTATCAAAGGCTGGGAAAGATGATTGGACCCAAAATCCTAAAACAGAGACATTTTATCTAAAATAACCCACAAAAACCCCAACAAATACACAAAAAACCCAATCAAACAAAACACAAACCAAAATGAAGCAAAACATACTAACAAAAAAACAAAATGAGGGAAGACTTTTTTTAAAATTGAATTTTCCATTAGGAGAAGTGGTAATTCATTGAAGGGACCACATGGAAGTGCACTTCCTCAGTTGTGATAAATATACATAGCAGCTCTAGACATTATACTTTGTTATGAGCTTTCAGTTGTACTATACTAATTCTAAATGGAAAATTTGTCTTAAAACTATGATATGGATTAAACCCTGTTGTATACTTTAATAAACAGTGCCAGTAATATTTATTGTAGTTTGCTATTTATTGAAAAAAGTAGAAAATTTAGGACAAATGAAAATATGCATATATTTGCAGAAATAGCAACTGAAACACACAAAAAATTATCTGGAATATAATTCATTTGTGAAAGCAAACAAATCTTTACTGTTATGTTCAGACAGACAAGATTAAGCCCCCAGTTTTTCACTTAAAGCAGGAAAGCATCTGGAAATTTATTTGTCAGGTTAAGTTACGTGTATTTCTCCAGCCTATATGTCGTATCCTTGGAAAAGTGAGGAATGTATCTCTTCAAGTCAGTGAAATTATTCTGTTAGAAAAGAGACAAAAATTAGACCTGAAACTCTGAAAATCAGGCTAATAATCTCCTGCTGCCAAGGTCTGGCACTGTAACAGAAAGCTTGGAATTATTTATGTGTGTGTCTTTGCATGTGTGTTATCATTTTTGTGCTATTCTGGAGCTTCCATTTCTATATTTGGTTGGAATATTTGTATCAAAACAATTGAAACTCACATTTGGAAACAGCAGAATCTGTTTATGTTCATTTTATATTTAAGTTGCCTTTTTGTGGCTCTCCAGCCCATGCTGCAGTTATCCCTTTGAAGTTCAGCTGTATTTTACTCCATTTTATTTCACCATGGTTATTCTTTCTTTAAAAGGATCAAGGCAACAGCAAAAGAGAAAGATGATTCAGCAGACAGCTGCTGATATCAGCAGAATCATAGTTCAAAAGTGTGAGGCTGGGCAGCAAAACTCTTTCTCATCTTGCATTCCAGAGAGCAAGTTAATTTTCCTCTTCTCCTCGGTGTATAATCCAACAGCAATGAGCAGAATTGATATTCTGAACAGCCAGACCAATATGGATGATACAGACACTTCCTGACCTATCTCCCCTTGCTGAGCCACAGCTGCACTGAATCTTGGCTGAAGTTCTGGCAGTCAGATCAGTTCTTTCATTGCACATTTATATTCTATGGTCCTTGAATTTCTGCATTCAAAACGCTAGAATAACAAGTAAAAAAAGAGGTAAAAATCTTTTCCCCCACTCTTGATTTTCCAACATGGAAATGGAAGCAGGGAAGTTAAAAGCTTGGCAGGTTTGCCAAAGTGTTTCGGGAGATGCCAGATGCCTTTAATTTTTAATGATGCACTTAGAAGAGGGAATTTTTCAAATCTTGAGTTTACATGGCTGATAATGTCCAGCTGAAATAACATCCTCTTCATCAGGTGTCACCCAGGGCCAAGACAATCCCTTAAGCACTGGCATCACAGAACTGTTGTAATTTCACTTCTGTGAAGGTCTGGGATCCCAGGTAGATCTGGAATGAATAGAATGTACCTTAGTGCTTTTCCTACTGCTAAAAACAAACTTTGGTTTATACTTCAGCGAAGTTCATAATGTTTGTTTTGCCACTGGCAGAATATGTTCTGTGTCCACATAGTTCCTCTTGCAGCCTTGCTTTCTGCACAATAGCTCTGCACAAGAAGTAAAATAGGAAAGCTTCCTACAGGTTTTAAACCAGAGGTATTGTGAGAAAGCATTGAGATCTCAGGTCAGGAACTAATAGCAGCTTTTTTCAGCAGTGTGCCATGGGAATGCTCAGCTAACAGAAATGTGCTCTTAGGACCTGCTGACATGTCTGGAAAGAAGGGGCAGTGTGGCACTTGTATAGAGCCAGTGAGAGATCACAGCCCTGCACAAAGCTGGCATCAACATACACAGTACTGTCAATCCCTGTGCTGATGTGAAACTTCTTTTCTAGGGATTGCCACTCAGTGCCTCTACATTCATGCATAAGGCAAATGTCAAAAGCTTTCTCCTGGAGCAGCAAGTGCTTACCTAAGGATTGCATTCTTTCTCCCTTTCACATAAACCAGCTTGAAAACATCAAATTTAAAGAAGGAGAAAGAACAAAACATATTTTCTCAAATTGCCCTGCAGAGCAAAAAAATGCCATTACAAAACCATACACAAAGTTCATTGTTCAGGGACAAAAGTAATTTTATTCCTAACTGTTACTGCTCTCCCTGGGGCATCTGTCCTTTAGTTTATACCTGCATCTGTCTTAAAGATATGATCCTAACAAATACTGTTCACTCCTACATGCTCTGGATGAAATTCTGTTCTTTCTGAAATCAATGACAAAACATCCTTGAGTGCAGCCAAAATTTTTTTCTGTAATTATAACTACAGCTTATTCCTTGTCTCAAGTGTATGTTTCTCTCTGCATGACACTGGCATATTCCTTCCTTCTGGCTCCTAACATATGAAATTTCCTACTTGTTTTTACAAATATATAGCCAATAGTTTCCAGAACTTCATTCCTAGATCACCAACTTACACACAATTTGTCAAAACTTAGTTAAAATATTCAGTGTCCCCACTGGCCTGAGGATGATAAATGGGATGTCTGTTCCTCATATTTCTTTCCTTAGGAAGCTCTAGAAGCTCCATTTATGTGAACAGAAATCCACTATCAGAGACTAACCAAGAGAAACTTGTCTGGTAAGTGATACCTCTGTGCATTTGCTGATGCAGTCAATTAAAGTAATAACCTAATATCCATGTGTTGGCAATATTTCAAAATATTTCCTTTTCCCAGGCACAACTGACTGAGGAATCTGGATGCAGCACTGACATGAACATTACAGATGTTTTTTCTACACTTCTGGCAGAGATGCATCTAATCATTGTTCATTAAAACTATAAGCCAACTTATTATTATCTCTAACTGCCCCCCAAACATAACAGGATATGTTTCTGGCATGCCCCCGCTCCATGTCATGCAGGCACTGAATGGCCTTAGGATTTTGCTCAGTGAGAGCAGTTACAAATGCAGACAGCACAATGACTCAACTGCAGCCCTGTGCCTGCTTATGAGCAGCACAGCATGCTTCTAAAAGAATGACATTTGAATGATACTACAGCAGTAAATAACATTTGCTTTATCTCCATTACAGCCCTGCTATAAATATGTTCTAAAAACAAAAAATCATTCTTACAATGCAATTTATTGGATTCAGCCTGGAATTTGGGCCACCAGCTCTCTAGCTTCATTCCTTCATGCTTCATCTGCCCAATTATCAAATCCCCTGTTGTACAAAGACACAATTCAGCTGTTCTGAGGGCTTAGCTGTGCCCTCAGACACAGGGATGTGCAGTGCTCTGCATCTTGTAGCATCGAAATGCACAGCAGCCAGTTTTCACTGGGTACATCCCCGTCTGAGGACTGAAGTAAACAAGTAAACATGATCTGAAAGATCATTTAAGGAGACAAACATGCATTTAGATGCAATGAACTGCTGACCCTGTCAAAGCAGGAGCATACACCAAAACAATATTGAAACATGAATGCTGGAAGAACAGATGCTGTGATTTACTTTTACTCTCCTCTCAGAGTAGGCATTCTGGAGTGTAAGTGCACTGTACCCTAGACCTCTATCCAACCTCGTGAATATTTGAAATTCTGTTTTTCATTTTCTTTACCACCTATTCTCTTTCCTTTGAAAGATTTATGTCAAGGCCTTACTTCTACATCAACTATCTCCCTGTCAGTTTATCTCTCTGATTATCAGTCACTTCTGAGAAAATCTCTATGATCTAAGATATTTTATGTGTGCTTGCAGATTCATCACATGTTGCAAAGGAGGATTCTTTTCTGTGATGGAATGACCAACTGATTGATGCTGAGAAAACGTTTAAAGAGAAATGCTGAAGAAAAAGAGGCTGCCGGCAAATCTCCATCGCAGAATGATGCACCAAAAGCTGCTTTTGATCATTATGAGCCACAGGTTCGTTCATTCTTTCCAGAGGTCTATGGCATACCGCACATTTTTCTATGGAGAATATTAGAGGTATCATTATAATTCAAATCACTCGCAGTAACGGGACTGAAGCCAGTCAAAGGATATTTTCTGGCCATCAGAAGGGAAGGTACACTGTAAGTTCTACTTTCTGCCATCACAAAGCCCAAAATAGCATAACCAGTTCTAGCTGGCACCCAAGGCAGTGACATGGATCACTTGACAGCCAAGGGCTGAGTGTCAGCTGAGAAAGTGTAATTGTCCATCCACATTGGTACCTTCTCCAAGACATCCATGCCAGTAAGGAAGAGAAGAACTCATTGTCCTGGCAGTCTCTCTGTAGGCAGGTATGGGCTTTCCAAAGAAGGGCCCATTTCATGGTGCTGTGGAAAGTTTCCACCTTTTCTCCTTTAGGAATCCCCAATTTCAATAAAACGGGAGATGAGTCCTCTCCCCCAGGTTCTCATTAAGAGGAGTCAGGAATCGCCAAGGAGCCAGCAGAGCACTTAGGTTAAAATTCTGCAATGACCTGTAAAAGGCAATGTCTTTCCCTCTGCCACATGTGCATATTTCCCTTAATGGAATCAAATGCTCATGAATAATAAAGGTGGGAATATTTTGCTATCAACAAGTAGAGGTCTTCATTCTTTGTTCAGCTTTTTGAACTACTTCACCCTACAAAGCATTATAATTAAGTCATGAAGTGGAAACCAACAGGCTCAGGGGCTTCCTGACCCTGATGAAACTGCTCGACTTTTGTAGCCCGTTTAGCAGGGCATGTTTAGCAGTCTGCATGAGCAGACTGATTTTGTAAAAGCAGCCTTCATTTTTACTGATAAGCTGAGCTGTCAGAATTCATTTCACACACAGATAAAATCAAAACGCAGATCTCTGCAGGAATAAATACCTATGCAGACAAGGTGTTGCTTTGCTGTGAATACTACTCAAAAATATGCCAGATATGAATTTGAGAAAAAGATCCCATTAAAAAGTAAACTAAAAGTTCTGAACATGTGGCACTGGAACCTTCTTAAAAGATTGCATGAAACACTTTATCATTTCAGAAGCACTGAGTTTTCCCTTGAAGCACAGTGAGAGGTTGCTAGACTCCTGAGAGCATAAATAAAAAGGAGATGTTCATTTTTCATTCTCAGTAAAATATTGATGAAGAACTGTTGTCAAAGTCTATTTGGCAAACTGTTTGGTGTATCTTGATTTACTGCATTTTATGTTTCTGGACATGAAGAACATGATCTTTCAAGATGTTCCAAAATAATAGTTGTAGTGGAAAAAGAATATTGAATTTTGGTTTATTACAGTCCACTAGGTAATAAAACTGTCAGTGTTTCATTTGGACAATTTTACTGAGTGGAATAAACAGTCATAAAGGTCAGTGCTTTTCACGCTGTTTTAAAGGTGCTCACCGACCATTTTCTGATTTTACCACAGTTTTTGCCTTCATTATCACAAAAAAATCACCTGGAGAGAGCTGCGGACTTATAATTACTGGCATGAATTTGTGTTTGGTTTAATAGGACTGACTGGTAGGTCAGTGTTTCAGACAAAGACTAATTAAACTTTTTTAGAAAGAGACTTAGTTGTGTTCAGAATGGTGCAAGTATACTAATGATTGAAATGCGTCTGTGTTTGATGGACACAAGGTGGGTGAGTAGGACAGAGAGGTGAGTCTCCATGATGATGGGGGCAAGCAGAACCAGAACCAGAAAAAAAATCGTTTAAGATTCCTGAGATGTGCAGATACAAGGGAATTCCATCTGTATCCCCGTGCAGCACTGCCACCACATATGTTCATGTAAGTATGCATATGAGTATGGCCATTTGAAAGGATTGTTGCCCTCATTGTATCTCACTGTTAAAAAGAAGAAAAAGAGCTTTCTACCTTCAGACCAGCCCTTCCAAGCCCCTGGGGCTGCAGCCCAGCTTAGAGCTTAGGAAACTCTGCAGCTGGCCAAAAGGTTTAGTGAGCCATATTCCTGACAGTCTCAGTCATTTCTGCATTTGTTCTCTCTTTCACTAGAGGTTCAGAAATGGGGAGTCCTGGGGACTTTTGTACCAAAGCCCTTTGTGCTAGTCTCACCTCAGAACTGCTCCCAGGTCGTTGTGAGCAGCCGGCTGTCGACCAGCAGAGTCAGACAGTTTGATTTGGGTCCCTGGCTGAGAGGCAAAAGCACTGTGAATAGAAGAATAGCAATGTGCTCCTTCGCAATTAGGTATTTGTATGAAGAAAAACCTCATTTGTAAGAATGATCATGAATAGAGAATAAAAGGAGGTATGAACATGATCACACTGAACAGCTGCTCAGAGCTGGAACAAATGTTGGTGAATACTCATTTGCAGTATTCTTCTAGATCTGGATTTTCTTTTCTCCCTTCAAATATGGTCTCTGCTTGAGTGGCTTAGCAAAATAAAGACAGATGGCAATGGATTATCTCTAACACTTCATTAATTGCAGTGCAGCCATTACAGTATTTCTAAAGCACTCACCAGAGCTTTGCTTGATGATTTCCTTTAACTGAGTCACATGCCACTTAGTGAGTAGGGACCTAATAAGAAATGGTGACTTATTAATTAAGGATGCCTGTGTTAGTCATAACAGCATATAAATACATTAGCAAATTTCATGGCTGAATATATTGTGTATTTAGGATAACTTTTTCAGTGTAAAATAAGAAAGCACAAATTCATGCAGAGGCATGGCTGCTTTACAGTGCCTTGCAGTCATGGCACAGATAGTGCCAGATTTGAGAGCCTAATTCACTCTGATGCCATCCAGCTTTCAAAATTAGGAGCCTAATTTCCTTTTTCAAAATTAGCTTAGGAACATACAGCCAAACTTAGAGATGATTCAAAGCCTAAAGATTCAGATAACACACAGTGAAATTGCTAATGCTACCAGGTACTTAGATCTAATGACCACAGAGACTATCTGGAAATCTTTTGGTTATGTTTCCTTCTGCTTATAAAAATGTGATTCATTCACTCCTGGAATAGAAGTAATAGCAGGTTACTTAAGTAACCTGCAGATAAGTGACAGCACATTTATCATTTTTTAAATTCTCTTTTAGATAAGCATTAGTTTGAAATATATGTGAAAAAATGTCTGTTGAACAATTTTGAATACACTTGTTTAAAAATATAGCTGGCATAATGCACAGAAAGCGAAAGGACTATAACCATAAAGAATCTCTCAATTTTGATAGAAAAGAGTTTTAGGTACAAACCCAGAGGCACATACTTAAAACACTGTATTTTACAACCCTAACATTCACAATTCAGTAGAATTATAAAAGTTCACAGACATTCATCCAGTGAAAACTGGCTGGCTGCAGCCTCAGTGCTGTCTTGATCTCCTGCTCCAGGTTTCCACAGGCAGCAGATCCTGTGGCACAGTAACAGTAAGTGCCCAGCCACACTGGCAATAAATCACCTTGTCCCATGCATACAGGAGATTACCCCCAACCTTATTCCAGAAGGAGCAGCAGCTTGTTTTTCTTCATTGCTCTGAAGAAATTTCCATCCCTTCCCTCACTTTCCACAGTTGCACTAATCCAACAAACTCAGCATAGGCTAAAGAGACAATATTCATCCTGCCAAGTGATACCTCTGCTTTGATAGGCAGCTAGAGCAGAGAGAGAGGTATTACCTGTGTGTACCTGTATTACCTGTGTGTACCTGTATTACCTGTGTGTACAAGACAATAAAGTCTGGCACAGGAGCAGTTTGATCCTGATGTCAAAGAGAAAAGGGCAAACAAAAGGAGAATCAGAAAGCACAACAGAAATAATTTGTGCTATGGAAAGTCTAATGTAGGCACTGAAATCTGAGGTGCTCAGCCTGAATTTGGCTAAGCAGTGATTCGGTTACAGTCTAATAGTGCCAACACAAGAAAAAGATTACTGGCTGTGGCTGTCTCTTTAATTTTGCAAAGAGAGAATAAGACAAGAAAGACAAAAACAAAACAAAAAAAAAAGCTGGAATAGGAGCAGAAGCTAAACAAAATCAAACCAGAAATAGCACATTCCCAGCAGCAAGGGTGGATAATTAACCACTGGAACAGTGTGCCACTGTATGTGGTGAAGACATTAAGTCTTCACAGCAAGGTTGGATCTGTCTCCTCTGTCCAAACACAAGTTTTGATCTCTATGCAGAAATGACTGAGGTTTTTCTGACATGTGTTGTCCTGAGCATTGGACCACATGATTTTATAATTCCTTCTGTTCTATCAGGCTATTTATGGACTACATCATGTTTGTATACCAGATTGGTAAAAGCATGCAAGTGATGCTATGTTGACTCTTTGTTCTACTTTTGTTGCTATTTATTAAGAGGGTTCTCAAAAGTCTGAGTGAATGCCAGAATGCCCTCAGGCTCTCCACAGCTGAGTTAGAGGGTGGAATGCAACTGTGGTTCCCAGGGGGTGTCGCAATGTCCAGTGTCCCCTGGCTCCTCAGGAGGAATCTGCTGCCCTTGCTTGGACACTGCAGCTCACCCTGCAGTGCACAAGAAGTGCCAGCTGCCTCAGGTGAGATTCAGAACAGGCAGCACACCAAGTGGGCAGAGATCTAAACTTGCTCTTAGAAAATGGTGAAAGACATGTTTCTTTTTCCCTCTGTTCGGTCTAGTTTTGAGATGCAAGGGAGTAAGCAGTGCCACCTCTAGAGTCACAGAACAAAACCTGCTCTTAAATTAAAAAGCTAGGATCACCCTGGCCCTTAAACCCAAAGAAACTGTCAGTTCTGCTGACCTTCAGCAATTCCCTGTCCGAGGACTCTTGGCCAAGCACAGGTATCCATACCCTGGAATACCCTGGGCTCAAACCCAGCCTGGTTTTGACAATAGGTAGCACTGCAAATGTGAGCACTTTCCAAAACTTGCACTGAATACAAATCCAGTGGACCATGAAAAGGAAAATAAATTGGAAATATGTGAAGTTTGGCTTTGGCTTACAATGGGAATAGAATTAAAAGATAAGTAATTTTTAAAGTACATCTATAGAACAAATACATCTGTTCTTCCTCTCTAATCATCTATTATTTCATGCCTTTTCTGCACTCATCAGGTGCTCTCTATCATTGTGTTCAAATCACATCTTTAAAGTCCTGTTTCAAATGGGTCTTTGTGGCTTGTTAACTACAGTTTATTCATATCCCATTAGCTCTAATTGTACATATGTAATTTTTGCAAAATCTTCTCAAGGCGAAGATTTCAAAACACATGTGTTTTGAAAACAATGAGTAACAATGATAAGTGCCAATGATTATTTCTGCTCATGCTGGAAAAAGGGCGAAGGTTAACAACTTATTCAGAGCACAGACACCAAAGTGTCTAATTTTGTAGCAGCACAAGACTACTTTTGTGAGGTCAGCATTCAGAGGTTGGTCTCATGCTGATCTTTCGATGGAAAGATTCTTTTTTGATTATGTCTTAACAAGCACAAAGAAGTCATGTTAAGAGTAACTTTTCATAGAAATTCAAGGGAACCCTGAAAAATAAATTTTAGGTATTTTAGGCATAGGTATTTTAGGCGTAAATGTTAGCAACTCTGTATCATTCTTTCCTCTTTAATGTTCAAGCAATATATGAGTTCAGGAATTGTTACACTAAAAATGCCATCCTCAGCCTGTACTCTCAACCTGTGCCCAGCAGATGTTTCAATGTAGGATTTAAGAACTTCTCGGTAAGTGCAAGTGGGTTAGTTGTGTTTCATCATTGTATTTCCTCCTGACCCAGTAAAGATTAGCCTATGCAGGAGATTTTCTAGCTATTTCCTAAAACTGTTGTCATTATTTATAATCATGTTAAAATTATTTTGAAATTCCTGGCTCCATTGACTTTCTGTTGTAGGGAGTTCCACTTTGCAGGGCGATTTTTCACCATTCTTTCCTGAACTTGATGTTTTACTCTCTCCAGGGCTGTTCTTTGTATTTTAGGTGGGGAGGCACACTTGGTTACAGCATTATACCTTCTGCAGAGTTTATCATCCCTTTCTTATCTCTGCAGCATATCCTGTCTTCTATTGACTGCTTTCAGCTGAGCCCTGATGGTACTGTGGTGAGAACCTGTACTCTCTGCTGGCCTGATAAGGTTAATTGAGAATTCTCTAATGTTTGGGTAGTTCATACTTTTCTCATCAACAGGCATGAAATTCACTTACCATCATTCATCTGGGTAACTGAGGTCTGAATTCCTCCTCAGCCCTCTGGTTCTTCTAAGTCACCTTGACTCATCTTTTCCACAGCAATCATCCTTCCTTCCAAGTCGTATATGAGTGCATATAATAAGCTCTACATCCCTAAACAAGCTGATGTATCATATCCTAATCTTAACCATTCTCTTTATCACAGCTTCTCCACCTGTCCTTCTTTTTGAAAGCAGGTCACAGGAGGCTACAGAAGACAACAGCCAACTTTGCTGGGGACCACATCGAGTCACCAGCACTTCACAAACCTCAATGCAAGTCAGCCTGAAAGGAGCCAACAATGAGCAACACAGACTAAAAGCAATGTAAGGTGTTACCTGTTATCAGAATGAGCTACTTCACAGCACCATTATGTCTCCAGTTCACACCGCAGGTATTGACAAATAAGCCAAAAAAAAACCCGTGCACTCCTAAAGATGTCTTCAGATGCTTTGGAGAGTCTGAATGTGGGATTGATGTTGATGATATTATATGTTGTCTGCATCCATCTGATTTGATAAAATGCCAGGAAGTAGTGTAATAGAAACTTTATTTAAATCTCTGCTATGAAAGCTATTTCAACCTTTATCAGGAATTTCATAACAATAAAAAATGCATCACTATTTTTCTCACAGCACTGAAACTCTACTGGTATTTTGCAAGGCCTGTGGTTTCTGTTCTGTATAAAACAGCTCATATTTTCCTCTTAACTAATGCTGACCTTAAATTGCATCCTGCACTACTGAACAGTAGGAGTGTTTGCTATAAGACTTGGGAAACCTACCTTTAACCTTTCACATGGAATAAAGCTCCTGGGAATCATAGCAGATAGTTTTACATGGAAATCTAATTGACTAAGGAACAGGCCTCATTTTCCAGAGCAAACAACATTCAGAAATATACCAGCTATGAATCTGATTGGGTTTGTCCAAGATGAAGATAAATCTCTATAGAACATTCAATAATAGAGTCATTGCTGTACTACTGTTATGACAGATGAGGAAAAAAAGTTTAATAAAAAATGTTCTAAGACATTTAAATATTTAAACATTTTCAGTGTACATCAAAATTCAGCAAATTCCCTGTTACTTTTAAGCTTTTTACATTCAAGGTCACTTTCTGCTTTCATCTCATCCTTTTTCCAGATGCATGAATTTTGGAGGATTGCTAGGCACAAGAGCTGCAGATTCACTGGAGAAGGGAAGTTTGTTCTCCCAGGAGTTTCAATCCAATTTTTCACATTAAAGTTCTGACAAAGTGCAGTTGCATTTAAAGGCTACTGGCACTGTATTAATTACAGTGCCTGGGCTGTTGGGTTTGTAATGGATGGTCTGTGCTAGGGATGCAGAAGCTGTTCCTAGTCTGGGTGGCGCTTTGTACTGAGCTTTACATCAGAGCAATTGATCCACTCACACTGAGCTTACTCCTGCTTTCTTTGGCAGAGAAGCCCTAATTTTCATCTGAATAACAGCAGCTCAGCTTAGGCACCTTAAGGCAGCGAGCTGAGGAAGCTGGCATGGTCCCTGCTGCAAGGAGGTGAATTTGGGGCAGTCAACACTGATCCTCACTCCTGCCTTCTCCCTCCCTTGCAGTCTGACACCTGGGTCTTTCCAGCATGCCTGGATGGCTCTGCAGTGTCTGTGAAATACCCATTTGGTGTCACACTGCCTACCCACACCAGCAGAGTATGAACCTATCAGGGACATCTCAATGCAGAGCATTTTCAAAATACCAAATGACCCAAATGAACAGATTGAGTTTATTACAAAATTTTGTTAGTACACAAGAATGAAAATGGTTTCTGTGGCCCAGGAAACTGCTGAGGTTTTATTTTAACGTAATTTTTGTCACCTAAACCAGGTCAAACAGTCAATCAGGAAAATTTTCTCAACTTGTTCACCGTTAATAATAAGAAAAAATGGAAATCATTGAAACTTTTCTGCATAAAAGTGTTTCATTTTTTTGAACATTGTAGAATTCTTTTCTCTTTTCTACAATTTAAATCAGTTTGCTGAAATAACAGCCGTCATAGAAAGAACAGTCTGAATTCTTTGGTTTGGAAATTGAATTCATTTTTTTGGATTTACAATATTTTTGCAAAACCAAATCCCATATAAGAAATTCACTAAAATCGATTCTTTTTCACAAATACATATGAATCTTCAGAGTAAAAGCTTTTGATATAAAATAAATTGAATTCCTCTCTGCACTTTGAGTAAGAGTGAAACTTACCATTTCTCACATCCTTCTTTTGCAAATATCAGAGAGCTACAACTTTTATAACAACATGTTTAAATCTGTTATTTTTTATCTGCATAAATATTTCAGCAACTGCTATGGGCTGCAGTGTCAATATTTTTTTCTCAGTAGAGGAACAACATTTCCTTAAATAGAGGAACCTCTTTTCCTCATTTTCATAAGCTTATATAGATACGCTTAAACCTGACACATTAGGAAATGTGCCATCAATACATTTCATGTACATAGCAGTTTTACTACTATTATATTTCATTAGGCTGCTTTATTCATTCCAATTATCTTCTTCAAGGTCAAAAAAAAAAAAAAATCAGTCCAGCAACAGCTGTTTTCAGAGTGCTTTTCCTGTGTACTAACCCATACCCTCCCAATAACATGAGGTCGAAAAAAGTAATTAACTGTTCATAAACAAAATGGTGATCTATTATAACTGCAGCATGGAAAAAAAAAGTTGTTACTTCCTGTAAATGTAAAGAGCGGTGATTTTCAATAAATTGAAGGGGGAAAATGGCACCATTCCCAGTTTTTCAAGGCTGTACTTATAAGGATCCATTTATCACCTTAGTGACAAGTTCGGGAACTCCTGTCATTAATGCTGAAGCAAAACACATTTGAATGTCATGTCAATAAATCATTTGCCAACTAGAGAGTTGAAGGATTTTACAGTTGTTAATCTGGCTGGCCTGGGAATAGAATTTGCACACAATTTCCTTTCATTACCAGGAACAAAATAAATCCAGATTATTACAATCGTGGAAAAAAAGAGGGAGCCTCAGTTTCAAAGATTATTAAAAATGCAGAACTTATACAAAATAACATTGTGATGTGTTTTTCCTATTCTGACGTACTATGTTGAAAAGTGTGTATGTGTAAAATTCAATAGCTTCCCAATTCCTTAAACAAAGACTGATCACATTTTTTGTACTCAGATTGATTGCACTGTGTTTTGTCAGGAACGAGGCAAAACAAATGGGCACTGAAGCACAATCTGAAAATGAGCTAATCAAAGCTATTTTGCACAAATGGCAGGGAAGCACTGCAGACGTGCAAGCCTGTGAGGTCAACATCTGTCAGCAGTTCACCCTGTTCTATGAAATGGAGGTCAAATATCAGCATCTCTCCTGACTGTAACCGTGTCAGTGACTCCAGAAGGGCATATGTGATGGGATCTCTCAAACATCCACGTCCTGGCTCTTCAGCCATTGCTATATTAGTTTATGCTCCATTTATGTCTTTCAGTGGATATAATGCAACTTTACACAGTGGAAGGTACTATCAGAGCAACGAGGCAGAAGGCAAAATGCTTTTACAACAACATTTTTATAACACTTGAATTCTAATAAAAAGTAACAATCACAAAAATCTTCAAAATGTGAGATTCAAAATCCATTCCCATCACTACTTTAACCAATTAATCCCTTGTATTCTTAGAGTCCAGAAAAGTTTGATCAAAACAAGAGTTTTCCATCCAGAATTTTTTCAGCTTTGAAATTGAACATATTTTTCATTGGCTAAATAAGCCAATAGGACAGCATGGAAGCATGGTGAATAAAGAATGAAAAAAGTGTAAATGCCTGTAGAACGATACTGGAGCTGTGTGGTGGTGGTGGTGAGCAATGAAAGCTCAGTTCTGGAGGTGTTACCTGTCATTTACAAATCTCTTGAGCAATCCCACTTTTTTCAACCTATCAAAGCACAAATAGGCAAATACTATCCAATGCAGAAAGAGTCAATCTGTATACCTTAGACACCCCACCACCTTAAACACCTTAAATTCTGGTGTTTGCAGTCCAGGTAGTAGGGAGGTTCAACACTTTTGTGTCAGCTCTCTTCTAAGGCAAAACTTCAACACAGGATATTGATTTTGAATTAATGTATGATATAGTAAATGTACAAAACACCATGGAGCTGTAGGGTAATATAGATGAGTGATATATGCCAGACTTATAAAGAAAAAGGTTTGGGGAAAAAAGTGGATTCCCCAAAGTTAGCATACTAAGCTTGATGATATACCTCACTTAGTTGAAGAAGACTAAAAATTTGAGTGCATAAATGGTTTCTGAATATTTTTGAGTAGCCTCAGTGTCGTATAGAGGAATAGATCGGGAACCAGAAAAATATGAGAGTACCAACCAAGCTCTTATGAGCCCTTCCACTTTCACCCAAGGCTGTCAAAGAAGGAAAGTGCTCACTCCAGACAAAGTGACATGATGTTCAGGGGCTGAGCAGGATTCAAGAATAAGCAAGGATTGCTTGTCCCCATGAGAGATAGAGGCAGCTGGAAGACACAAAATAAAATGTCTCCTAGAGCATCTGGATCTACTGAAGGCATGGAGGGTTACCACCCCCCTTGGATTGTTGCCTTTGCTCTTCATGCACGTATGTTCATCTTTGCTGGCCATGATGGGGAGCAGCCTTGACATCCCATTTGTCAGTGAAAGGAGAGAATTCTCCCCTTGAAGCTGGCAGCTTCTCAGGCTTAGTTTCTCAAGTTCGTGAGAGGAGGGAAAATTATCAGTACAGAGTCATAGAATATACTGAGTTGGAAGGGACCCATCAGAATCATCAAATCCAACTCCTGGCTCTGTAAGACACACGAAGAATCACACTACATGTCTGAAAGTGTTGCTCAAATGAAAAACTCCAAAAATAAGTCCTCTTTAATTACTAATTCATGAGACCTTCAGAGAGGGGAGTATGTCAGAATGGCTTACTGTAGAGAGAACATCCTATGCATAAACATTATATTACATATGTTAATTACTTTATTGGTATATTATTTTTATAAAGAGACCATATGAAAGAACAATAACTCTCAAGGGAACAATTAAATGGGAAGTAAGTTGTTAAGAGATTTAACAGACTATGTTTAACATACCTTTGATAGCAAAACATTCTTCAGAAATGTAGTGAGCAGTTCTTGTGCTGATTTCTTAGTAATTCTTTTGCCGTGGAGATCATTGAAAAGCTCCTGTTGTGTTGTACAGAGATTGGGCCATACATAATAGCCCTAACTGAATCTTCAGTTACACAGATGTGAGATGAAAGGCTATTGTAGAGTTTCAAAAATATAGCAGGAAACAGGTCTGTTCTTCAGCACTAAACAACATTTAACTTGCAGTACCTGAAAGTATTTAAGAAGCCTAATTCTGGAGAATTACCAGTTTTTTTTCCTAAATTGTACTTAACAAGTACTTTCTTGAGTAGATCAGCATAAGGTGGATTTCATTGATCTGCCTGAAATTACAGGCAGTTTCATTTTGAGTTACATCTTATAGTAATGAAAATTCTGAGAAAAGCTGTCATTTTAAATGTTTACTGCAATTGGTATCCAAGGGGATGCTAATGATTTGAAAAGTGTAAATGCTCATTTTGAGAGAGTAGTTTAGTTTTAAGTTGCATATAAATGCAAGCTTGACTTTTGAGAGAAATTTCACTTCCACCTCTCCCAGATGAAAAGCTGGTGGAGGAGCCCCTGGCACAATTTTTACTCTCAAACCAAGGTCCAGATCCATGAGTTTGACAGTAGGCAAAATAGCTCCCCCAAGAAAAATTCCTTTTAATTTGAGGGAAAAATAATAGCATCACCAGTGGTAGTTTAAAATTAATGTAGGATGTATTTCATCATTAGAAGGTATGGTACAGTCTCTGGTTTCCCTGTTTCAAGTGCAAAATGCAGTCTCATCATCTCATTTGACTTCTTACTGCATTCACTCTCCTTTAATGCCAGTGCCCAAGAAATCAGTTCAAGTTGCTGGTAGCAGGGGTTGGAAGTGAACTGCTAATTAAGCAATTAGATCTTAGGGAGGGAAGACTTGCTGAGGAGACCTTGCAGAAGTACACAAGGTCTGGATACATTTCCACAGAAGTCCATGTGCCAGATGGTGGATGTGTAGGAAAACTGCGGAAGCGGAGTTAGCTCCTGCTGTTGGCCTCGGGCTTGCCCGAAGGTGCTCCTGCGAGTGGCAAGCAGATTGAAGGCAGGACAGATGCAGAGGCAGGCAGCCCTGGAAAGGCACAGAGCATTTTAAAAGGGCCCAGATTTAGCTAAAAGCTTTTTGAAAGACACTTAGTGCAATGCCTCTCACCCAGCTGTAATGGCTCTTGGCAGGTGGGTGTTCACTGCTTAGGTTTTCATTTTAGGCTCTCTGTCAAAAAGAGAGAAATAGGCAGTCTTAAGCAGCAGTTCATCTGACCTATTTTAATGTGCTGCTGAGGAGGGGTTGAAATGCCCAGAAGTGCATATTTCTGGTCAGATAAATTTGTCAAGTGGTCAAATGAAACCTACTTTTATTCACAGCTTTGGGAAGAAGAGATTCCTGAGGTAGATCCCAGCATGGAAGCAGTGTGGATGGCTATGGGTTGATTTCACTTTAGTTGCTCTGACCATTATTTAAGCCTATGCTTTGTATTGCATGAATATCATGCTTAATGATGATAGAAAGTGTCAGGTTCCCCATGTGTGGTGCACAGATGGTCCACAGTGACCCCAATTGTGTATTTAATGTGCACAGAGACCACTTGTACCACACATATGCAGGAGATTTGAAAAACATCAGCCTTGTCGCACACATGGTGAAAAGTTGATCCTCACATAGCAGGAATCTGTGAGGAAGAAACTATTCCAGCTTGGTCCTTTGTTTTCTGTAAATCCCAGTCAAATGCATACATTCCTAACATGCCATGAGCCAAGGAGAGGTGTGTGGGGGAACCCAGACACTAGACAGCCCTACCATTCCTGTCACCAGGAGAACAGACCCTCAGAAGGATCAGTGAGCTAAACCACCATGAGGGCAGACACTTGGTGGAGCAGAGCTGTGTCATTGCAGGAGAAGTACTTCGAGGGTCAATTTAACCCAGGCTCCCAGCAAAGAACAAACTGAAAATTGCATAGGAATCCTACACATTGAAATTTCACCTCATATTTGTCCCAAAAGCAACTGTGTCTTTAGAAAGGTCTGCCAGTATAATTGAATTTAAATGTATTTTCTGTTAGGTAATCCTAAATCTGGCTGCCTTTCCTTGGTTCAGCTAATATTATTCATCAGTTCCGAGAAAAATAAATCAAGGCATGATATTTTATATACAGTGCTACTATTTCAAGCAATGTTTCAACCAGCTGTCTCTGTGCTACCAGAAGATATTCTGTTTTCTAGAGTTTTGTGCAGTTTGGGCAATGTACACAGTGATAAGTCAGTGTGAAACCTGCAGTCATTCTAGACTTGTTCTTGTTTAAATTATACCCCATATCAAGTATTTTGGGCCATCAGATGTTGCATGGCATGTTAATGCATGACTGTAAGGTATTAACTGGTTCTCCTCTAAAATTTTACATGTTGTTTTGGCAAAACTCTAGAAGACCAGAGAGTATTCTAAACAGTTTATTGTATTAAAGCAATGCAAGCTTCTTCATCCTAAAGACAGTTGTACACTTCTGTGAGTTTTGCCCATGTGTATGACTAGACTTAGAAATGAGAAGTAAAGAAATCCCCACTGACCAGCTAATGGGTTGGGACACTTTCTGGACCTGAAAAGCCTGAATCTGATATTTTCTCCCAGTATAAGGACACTTCAGGAGACTGCTTTAACTACTCCACTAGAGAATATGATATGTTGCAGGAAGAAAACGCTTAAAGCTAAGTTAGGTTTTGTGCAAATCCTTAAAGACTAATTGAAATAAGGTAAAAAAAACCTCTTGTTCAGTCAAGGAAGGGGACCTTGGTTTGCCTGAAAAAGAGAGAAAAGAAGTTAAATTTCTCACTTTATTCTGTATGTGGTTCTCAGAGCTATATCTATTTTTGTAATTTTCAGTGTTTTCTATTACTTACATTTATTAAAATTGCCCTCATTGAAAATGAAATGTTTTTGTTTTGGCTTGCCTTGATCTTCAGCATGAAAACAGGGAACAAAATGCTCTCATTTTGGTTAAAACAGTTTATTTTACTCATTTGATTTGAGAATGCCAAAATTTTAACCAAATTTATTCAAGGAAACCAGAAAAATGAGTTATCCGCTCAATCCTCTAGCTGAAAAAGATGAGAGAAAAACCCCCTAGGGATTATTTCATGATGGATCCTGGTAGATTTTTGTACAGGATTGTATGATGTGTTTGTGACAAGCAGTAGCCTTGAATGGAACAGTCACAGTGAGTGTTTACACTCACATGTTTCTTTAAGGTTTGTCTTTAGAGTTTCTTGCTGCCAGCGTGAATAACAGGAGGAAGACGCAGTTCAACTTGCAGTGCCCAGAGATAAGGGAATTATTTCTATTTTACTCTTTTTTTTTTTTTTTGAATGAGAGTGGCTGAAAAGTCTGTACTGAGTAGAGATTGAGGAGCTGTAGCCATGGGAACCAGGCTGATGCTGGTGTCTTTGTCTAAAGGAATCAAACCTCTCAAAACTCCCAGAAGCATCTTTATAAGAGCAACAGTAGCAGAACTGACAACAGGAAGGAAAGCTATTGATGCTCTGCCAGTAGAAACTGGGAATGTCAGGGTTAGGGGAGACTGTGGCCATGATGTAACAAGAAATATATAGCATATACACAAGAAAGTTCCACCAAAACCCTCCTAAAACTCTAAAAGCTCCAAAAGACTCTGTGTACCAGCTGTTGGGAGCATGGGTTTGAATGTAGGAGGGAATGACTCAGTCCTCAATTAAGTGAGTTTTGTGGGTATGAGTGTCACTTGCACGTGTGGAGATGGAACAGGGGCCCCAGCTCAGAAAACAGAGTCAGCAGCTTTTAACCCTTGCATTGAAAAACTAGCTGCATGATATCTTTTTCCCCTATGTGATAGGAACAGAGAAGAACCTTGGAATCATACACAGCTGTTCTTCAGGAATACGAGCTACCCAAAACCTGAACAACAGTAACACCACAGAAATGTCTGCTGTGACAAAAACTGAGACGTTCCAAGCAGCACATTGTCCACCACCGCAGCAAGAGGGAAAATGGTTCCATAACTGTTTTGGAAGAAGAGGATGTCTAGGCAGATGGCATTTGGCCAGGGAGCCTGCTCCCAGGAGGCTGAGCTCACAGCACTGTCCTCAGTGCTCTCCCCTGCACAGGGCAGAAGACACACACCAGCAAGTCTCCCCACACGTGTGGGAAGTCAACACCTTTCCTTAACACTCATCCTCCCAATGCCCAGAGATGCTCCTGAGCTGGCAGCAAGCACAGACCAAGATTTTTTTTTTAATGGGAACATAAATCCAAAGTTCTGTGCTAAAAGCCGCAGTGGTGTGGTTGGCGCAGAGGCTGAACCTCTGATCTCACAGATGAAAGGGACTATCTGCGCTGCACAGAGCTGTGCTGACTCCCATCCAGCACACTCAGGGCATGCAGAGCTCAGCTCTTTGTGCTCTTCGTGCTCTTCATCACCACTGCACCACAAGAGAAAATCCCCTGGTTTGCTCCCAACCCATACCTTATGTAATATTTAAATGTAGCAATGGGATACCTGGAAGAAAAAGATCCAAACTTAAATATGCTCTTCCGTAAAACAGACTAAAATCTCAGAAGCTACTAGCAGTAGCTTAACAGGCACTCACCCAGCCAGACATCTAATAGTTTTTAATGCTAATCAATAGAAAAGATTCTGGGAAGTGACCTTGAGAGCTGTTGTCTCAGTGTGATATATATTTTGAAGCAGTGGGTGATTCTGATGCTTTAATGCAGTAATTTCTGGAAAAGGATATGTGGAAGGGTAGTGAAGATCTGAAAGGGTGGCATTTATTGGAGGAAGGTATCTAAAAAGGGGTTACTTCTGGGAGGAAAAAAATGGTTAAAATCCAGAAGACTGAGCCAAGCTGTTTCAGCTGCATTCACAGCTTCTCTGTGAGTTTGTTGAACACTCATTTTATGATCAACTCATGAAACTTACCGTGCCCAAGGAGGGGATAAGTATTTATCATCACAGCAAAATTTTGAAATTTTATTCACTATTAGGGGAAATACCGACTTGCAAATGTTTAAAAGAGTAAAAGAGTTGCTTTTGACTATAACGTTTTTTTCCTTTGGAAGCTTAAAATTTATTATGTGTTATATAAATGCTACTCAATATTCCAAGTACTCCTCCTATGCTGTCTGATATTTTAAGGATATATCAATTTTTTAGTACCAAACATATATTATGTCTTATTTTCTCTTCTGCATGCAGCTGGACCTTTTGGTTTGGCGCCAGACAAAATGCAATTAGACTTTGAAGGGTTTGAACCACTGTTAATGGTATAATAGCTTGCAGTACTTTCTGTGAAAGAACACCAAGCATTTTTTTATCAATAAATGCACTATGACGTATGTTTCTACATTTCAATATCCATTTTCCATATCTTTATTTCTGAGGAAATCAGTATTCCTTAAAAGGAACATGCTGTTAAAATGTATCATTATGGTAAGACATTTTTGTAAAACGCTGTTAAAAGGTATCATTTTGGTAAGGCATTTTTCATGTGAGGTAGAGAAGAAATGGCAATAATTTTCATTCCCAGGTGTTAGTATAAGGAGATTTCATTTTTTTTAACATACTCTTTATTTTTTCTGTGAACTTCCATAAAAGTCAGAAGACTAATGTCTTAGAATGTAGAATAAAGTTAATGCCTCAGCTAAAAATATTTTAAAACCTGAAAAATCTGCTTAAATACAGCATCTTGCAAGATGTGTTTCTTTAAATTATTTCTTTTGTGTCCTGAAAGCAAAATGAATGTAATAAACCACTAGACTATCTTAAAGCACAATTTGAGTCGAACAGTTGTTTGTCTGCTTAATTGCAATATATGAGGTGTGCAATTCCAGTATCTACAGTGAGGTCACTCACAAGTCTCAACACAAACAAGTGTTTAAGTACTTTGTTGGATCAAGTCTTTCAGAAAATTACTGTTGCAACAGAAAAATTAAAGCCTCACTGTTGAGGTTTGACTGCAGGAAATTTAGCATAGGTAATGCCACTTACAGAAACCCTTTGTGGTACCTCATACAACGACAGACAAACAGCAATGTATTTTCTTCTTCCTTTGAAATGCAACAAATGTCCTTCTTGCCCTCCTTTTGACTTGTAAATATCAGAAGTCAAAATCGTGCTCTGAGCAGTTTTGGTGTTGTTTTGAGGTTTTTCGCTCTTAGCAGTTGATTCTAATATAAAGCATTTTTTATGTCTTTGGAGGATTGAGGTGAAAAAAGGAATACAACAAGAAAGGAAGGAGAAGTAAACTTGCTTGGAGAGGAAAGACTACCACGACAAAGAGGGATGAAGAGAAATCTTAGGTATTATCTAGAAAGAGATGATGACAGTAGAGGGGATGAGGTATTGTCAGATGAGATATTGTCAGACAGAAGCTGCAAAAAATCTTAAAAATGAGGGTGAGAAAGTCTGAATTCTGTGAGCAAGATCTATGGGGGTGTGGTGGGTGAGCCTTAGGTTGCGTAAATTTATTTGAAATGGCATCCATTGTAAAGATTAAAAAAGAAGGGTAATAGGAAGTAATTAATGCTAACTATGAGAGGATCAGTATTAGTTATTTTTTATCACACACCCACTAAAAAAGGGTTGCTGTTATGAACATTCCAGATTAAGCAAAAAGAATTAGTGGAAATCTTAATATGAAGAGCATGAAGTGAGAAAGATGGAACCTAATACTGGTGATAGAGCAGTGGAGGAGGGAAGGCATTTTAGGAAGAAGTAAGAGAAGCTCTGTTTTAGAGCTTCTTGACCTTGAGAAACCATGGGAGATCCAAAAGAGAGTACTAGGGGAACAGAGACACAGCATGCTCAGAGAGAAAAATGAGGTTTTGGATTCGAGGGTCAGAGGTACTGAGGGGAGAAAGAGAATGAGAATAAACCCTGCTACAGGCATGACATGGTGAGCAATATACAGGGTGGGAATCTGGAGATGCCCAGGGAGTCACTGAAGACCCCAGAGAGGCTTCATCTTGGAAAATGCAGCCATTGAGTGATCACAGCTGAAAACACAGGAAGTATATTTTTTATGGAGTTGAGAGGGAGGGGAATGCTGTCAAAATCTCAGTCTTCCTCTCCAGAATGAGACATGCATTGAAGAAAAAATAAAATAAGCAGGATTTGGGAAAAGAGGGAGACAAGAGAAATAAAGACAGCAAATTATGTCAGGATCAGATGTTAACGAGGAAGAAAATGAGAGAAATGAAAATGAGAGAACTGAAATTTGAGGCCACTGCTATAAAATCTGAAAGGACCAGAAACACTTTCTGGGATGGGCTATCTTAAACTTTCCTCCAAATAATTATACCCTTGCAGAGTCATGATGTGTTCATCTAAAATGATGGCTTTTTGTTCCGTGTCCGGCACGGTATTGGCTGGTATTAAATGGGATGCGCTGCAGTTCAGCTGCAGGTACAAAGCAAATGATGCATCTCTTTGCTCGAGGCCCTCATTATGTTCTGTAAACAACCAGAATGGAGATTTATTCTCCACTCACTGATTTCCTGCTCTCGGGTAAAAGCACGAGGGGCACGTTAGAAAGAAAGCACTAAGACACTGATTATCTGTTTCTCCAAGCCAAATTGGTTTAGGTTTCTCCAGGCCTCCTAGCAACAGCTTTATTATTATAGAGTAATTTCCCCCCAAATACTTCTAAAACAAGTATCAGATTAACGTTTCAGATAAGAAGAAAGTATATTCATTAACTCCCAGGGCTTGTCTATTGAAATAAAAGCCTCAAATGAAAAATGCAAGTATGGTTTCATTATGATATGTTGATTTTTCTTGAGTTTTTTTGTTTGTGTGTTTGTTTGTTTGGGGTGTTTTTGTTTTACATTATTTAACAGTGAATGGTTAATGATGGCCAATATACAATACATTTATTCCATAGATGAGAAAAAAAAAATAATTCCTGTTAGCAAATCTTTTCCTGCAGTATTAGCATATTTCATGGTTTTTTTAATATAGCTGTAGATATGAATCATTGCACGCACATGCATCACTTTTGTTTACTTACAAACCAGCTATACTGCATATTATGTTGGAAGTAAACACATTTATGAAGAATTTATTAAGTCCTACAGTAATCGCAGTTTCTGTTCTTTACAACCTTATGGCATTCATATTTCTCATTATATTCCAGGACAACTATGGTATGTTAAGAGAACTGAACTAATCTCATAAATATGTATTCTTTGTTTCATGGTAAATTTTTCAGAAGTTATGTTACTCAGATGCATATCTTCTAATAACCATTTTTTAATCCCCAAGTAAATGATTTATTATGTAGTCTCCTTTTCAAAAGTAGCTTAAGCACCAAGAAGTTGGTGAGACTTGGGTTTACATGGTAACTTCTAAAAAAAATCTTCATGTTTTGAAAGACAATAAATTCTGTATGAAGAAAAGATACATGATGGAGCACTTCTCTCATTCTCTGATTTTTCTGCCATGGTACAATTGTGATTTTTTCAGAAGGAAAAATGTATTGTTTTGGTGGTTTCTCTTGCCTTAACCACAGGTGTCACCTTCCCAGTATCTCTGTGGAGGAATGGTGGATGAAAACCCTTTTTTTCCCTTTCATTGTTTTGCTTTGTTGTGGGGTGTCACAGCAATAAGGTCTCTGGTGGGGCCAGCAGCTGGTTTTGTATTGTCACTTTGTTCAACCACACCATGAATTGCAAAGGACTGGTGCAAGCAGATTCTTGAGGACGCAGGTTTAGCCCGTGCAGATGTACTCAGCTCCTGGGGGAATGTGGGAAGCTCCTTGTGGGTTTTAAGGGGGGTTTTCCTCTCTTAAGAGAGGGGAAACAAAGAGGAGGAAATCAAAGTATCTACAGTGTTTCTAGTGGACTTGACTAAAGAGGTAGAAACTGTTACATCCATACTGCAGCACCAGGTGCTGCCTGGGTAAAATGCAAAATGACAACAGTTTCAGCTGTAAAAGTCTTTTAGCATTAGAAATCTTGCTGGTAATTACAGAACGTGACTCCCTTGAGGGCAGAGTCAGTTTATATCTGATTCACTGTATTCCTAGAGATGTTTGTTCTGTTCCTTTCCTCCAGAAAAACTCAGGTGATATGCCAAGGCAGACCTGGACTTGTGCAGGAAAATGTACTCTGTAGCCCATTTTGGTTAAGTGGGATGTAGCCCTTTCTTATGAATGCATTTAATTCAGGTGGAGAGAGTTTCCATTACTCCTTCTACTAGTGGCACATGTAATGACAAAGACCTAATATTAGAAATAGGGAATATTTAAAGTTAGCGAGCATTCTTATACAGGCAATGTTGCAGAATACTTTGAAGTTTTAAAACAGAAAATCTTTCAGAATGTCAAGATTAACACCTGGCAAGAAATTTGAGGGAATGCACAAAGGGAATACATGCTTTCATTAAAAGTCACCTAA
The DNA here is from genome assembly GCF_000277835.1 of Geospiza fortis. NCBI lineage: Eukaryota > Metazoa > Chordata > Aves > Passeriformes > Thraupidae > Geospiza > Geospiza fortis. Next base: position 11,321,305 of record NW_005054305.1, read on the forward strand.
GGCCTAGGAAGATAGTTGTTTATAATACAAGATTTCTTAATGAACAGTAGCAATTTGTAGCATAATGTAGGACAGTGATTCAGACTTGGGCAGCTTTTGAGATTGCATTCTGAACATTGGGGATTTTTAGCAAGGATACACATGGATTTTAACATGCTCCATGTGTACGATACAATAACAAAAAAAAAAAAGAATAACATTTTTAAAAAGAGGAAGTTTTACCTTATTATCCATCTATTAAAATGTGTTTCATGCTTCTTTATGAAGGGAACTAAGCACAATACACTCAACCACTGTACAATCCTTCCTGCCTGGTGTATTTAAATTACTTTCAGCAGAAGGAAGTAGATGTTGTTACAAGTCGAGCTCAACTTTAACAAAAAGGCAAAGGACAACAGGTATTGCCTCCTCCATCCTTCACTCTGTGGGTACAAAACCAAGTTGTCCCTTGCTGGTCTAATGACCCTGCCCAGCAATGCACAAAGTATGAAGGGAAGCAGATTGGCATCTGCAAACCTCACACATGAAAGCCCCAAAAGTACAAAGGATTTCACTGAGATTAGATCCTTTTTTTTTTTTTTTTTTTTTTTTTGTGAAAGAGCAGTTGCTTTACATGGAGATTTTTGTTACCTAAGGACCTAAGCTTGCTTCTGCATTATTGAAAATACATATTAGAGTACAGCAAACAAGCAATGATTTACTATGGAGTCAAGAGGATTAACAACATGGCTTTGTCACTTTCTTTTATGAATAAAATACATTAATAACAGCTTTGCAAAACCAAGGTAGAGCATAATAAGGTAGAGCATAATATTCTGAGGCAGACAATAAATACAAGTTGGAAACTTTAGTAGTCAAGAATATTCATTTATGTTTCTCCTTGAAATCAGCCATATGCAGCCTTCTTAACTATTTTACATATCTCTGAAGAAACTCCATTTAATGTAGAACTCAACCTATTTGAAGATGAATGTACATCTTAAATATATGCTTAAATTTAAATCTGCAGCATTAACAACAAATAAATATTTCTCTAAAGGTTATTCTCCAAAGAGTGTTCTCTCCATGTTTCTTTAATAGATTATGAATATTAAATGTACCTGGTAAAAAATCAGGAAAATGCTTGTGTGGTACTTGAAGTCTATTACTGAAAATGTGAACTAAGCGCAAATTAAGTTGGAGGCATGCCTGAAAAAGGATGGTTCATGTTTCTGAACTCAGGTTATGCTTTTTATCTTTATTAAACATTGTAAAATTAGGAATTATGATTGCAAGTAAAATTCCATATATAGTTTGTGACAATACACCATTAAATATCTCACAGTGGTTTTCCTGCAGCTGTGAATTGTATTAGGCCTCTTTTAATGGAGTATAAAACACAAGAATCCAATCTTTCTTCACATGCACCAATAGTTCCCATCACTTCATTCACATAAAATCTCCTTGTTGCAAGTGAAAAATGGCTGATGAGTAAAGTAGGATATATCCCAGTATATGGTACCTTTAATAAAACATCTGCCATTTGAACCACTGGGAATGACTTCAGGAGTAATTGCTGAAATTCTGTAAAAGAGAGAATAAGTAAAAATTTAAAAAAAATTATTTGAAGAATAAATAAATTTTTTGCTGCAAATTATATTTTCAGATTCTCTAACATAATTATAATGATACATCATATCTTTGCAGTGTTCTGTTTTCATCACAAAATACCCCAATTTTTTATAGTTATTTTGCACACCCTTTTAAAGATAAATTTAGAAGACGTTAGCATTTTTACAAACATCTACAACAGATCTGTTTGGTGTGAAATAAATGCCTGCATTGCTGCACTCAGCAACAAGTAAACAATATATAACTCCTTTGGTTAATCTATTAAATAATAAGGTTCTACGTGCCTAGCTTTGTGTAGTGCCTTCCAGCCAAGATTCCCTGACAATTTACACACTTTATAATATCATTTTGCAGAGGAGCTGTGAAATGAGGAAATAACAAATATTCATTCTGTTCCTGGAACAGAAGCACAGGATGTTTTCAAAAGTGGCATCTCTGTTCCCAGCTGTGAAAGGCAAACATTTGGAGGCAGTTTAGCACCAGTGGCTGGTCTGGAAGTGGAGCTGAGTGCAGTCCCTACCCTGCCATACCCAGTCTTGGCTCCATCCCTTTTTAAAAGCTTAATGCATGGCTTTTCTGCTGCAACTAAGTCTTATAACAGCCAAGTACAGAAAAGAGGCAGCTGATACTCCACCTTCTTAATACAATATAAAAATCCTGTTGTTATTTTTTTATGTGGATATATGTGTCTCTTCTACAATTTATGCCATTTAAACATGCTCATTTGCATACTTTTCCTGTTATTGGGTTCAGTAAATTGAAAAAGTGTGCTGACTGATGTGAAGTTTTCTCTGACAACTCGTCTATGTTAAAATGCTGTTTGGGAGTGATAATGGGGCCACCACCACATGGGAGCTGATACTCTGCCTCAGCCATTGACCCATTCTGGAAGCTCTGCATGTCTCTGTCTTCTGTTTTTCTGATGTAAAATATTTCCTTTTGGAAGATACTTCAATGACTTCAAAGATTTGTTCCCTGCTAGATTTTACCTGCTCCTGCTTTCGAAGAAAATAATTGGCAGTGTTGAATAAAGAACTCAGGAAAAGTACATACCATCTTATAGCTTATTGGTCTCATTGTTATTTCCAGTCTACAGATAATTATCAAAGAAAAGCAAAAAGAAGAATGAAAATACAGCCATAGGCTTCACTGGAGTCTCTGAAAGAGCCCCATAAGTTCATTCAAATGTCTTCCCTGGAATAAGTAATTTCTTGCTGAAAAACTACATTGTTCTTACAGGGGTTAATCATAATATTTGTTTTATGGTGTGACTTCATCACCATCCAAATTGCTTCTACACTACATACCCATCATCCCTTCTGATCCTGCTTTATATTTTAAATACCTTTACAGAATCTTTTTTACTTGCAAACCAGTGTCTCACAATCAATGGGACTTCATTACATATCTGTTTTACAAAAACCACATTTGTTTAATGGGGTGCTGAAGTCATTATTAGTTGTGTATAGGAATTCAAATTGGAGTTTATAAACACTTTTTTTTCTGACCTGTTACTCTGTGATTCCTTTCATCTTCAATTTTTCTCCTCCTTTTTAGAAATTTTATATTCGTTTTGATCCATTTGTATGTCTATATTCTCTCTTTTAATAATCCCACTCCTTTTTATCTTTATCAGCTTATTTCTGCCTGCTTTTTCTCCTTGTCACGGTTATTCATTTCTCTCCTCTGTATTTGCACTCATCCCCTTTCCTTCCTTTCAAGCTAACAGATGTAGACTGTATTTACAGACTGGATTTTTTAAAGAATAACATATCAAAGTCAGACTACAAATATTACTTATGCCTGATGTCAGTTATTCACTACCTGTCACTTCCAATGCACACATCACCAAAGAGCCTCCACTGACACTCTGGCCCAAAGTATAAAACCTCTACCACTACATTTCAAAAAATAACAAATCTTTTCATGTCTGAGCTGTCAAAAGAAGCTCTTGGAATAGCCAGCATAGACACAATCACTACCCCCCCACACACAATAAAAGTATGATCAAATACCTGCTAGCAGCAAGAGCTGATAACTCTGAGGGGTGGCAAGCCCTTTCTGAACAGCTCCAATGTAGCAACATGGATTGACTTTTTTTTTCTTTTTTTTCCCAATTTGCCCTTGCCAGGGTATTTGATGCATTCTTCAAAGCGGGGCCTGGGAGTAGCAGTGGCTGGGATGCAGCTGCAGCTCCACTGGAGGAATGCTGTGGGTGAGTGCCAGGGTGGCATTGCACATTTGGGGTTAGACAATGTACAAGGCCATGTTGAGCTGCCTGTTGTGCTGCTTGCAGAAACCACCAGAGAAAGAACAAGCAAGGCCTGGAAAGTGTGGTAGTTTTGTGTTCTGCAGAGCTGCTTTAAACAACCCCTCTTTGACACCACACCACAGAGGGACATTGATGCCACTCACCCTGCCCTGGTAGGATCCCACACCAGCTGAGGTGCAGAGGTAGGGAGAGAGCATTGCTGCCAGCTCTAAGCCGAAGGGAAGTGAAATCTCTCATGCAACTTAAAACCATCAGTCTTCTGGACCCTTCTGGATGAAGACTGGGAAAAAAAATGGGAAAGAGCTGGTTCAGGGCAGCAATTCTTGCAGCTGAAGTCCTTGAGAAAGAGGCATCTGTTCCTTCAAGCAGAGAGCTTTATTGAAGAGGAGAAAAACCATGCACATAACAGTAAAGGCATACAAGGTTTCATGTCATAACCTTATATGTCAGACTTTGGCTAAGATTTTTGTTTGTCACATTAACTGTGTTACTGCAATTGCAAAGTACTTCAGTACAAGCAGACTGTCCTCATACTTACAAAATTGTACAGATACAATAGATACCATGAAATAAACATTTTCATTAATTTATCTTTATTTTGATATATCATAGTTGTTTAAACAAGTTATTTATTTCTAAATATAACTCAGTTTATGCTCATCTTTTAATATTCCTTCTTTTTTTCTTAACTGTTTTCAAGATGTTGATCTAACCCCCTTTTCTGAGGAAAACAACAAGTAACTAAATCTTTAAAAAAGGCTAAATGGAGCTTTCTTTCAAACACCACTTTCTGGATTAATGATTTACCAATCCAAACCCTGTTTAGTTCTTGAGAACATGGTATATTGTTTTGCCATTTTCCTCCTGCTATTCTGAGCTAATTGTGTACCTCACACAACAACAATAATGGAGAGACCCTGAAATCAGACCTCACTGTTTTTTGGATTTATTCACACTCAAACATCCACACTGCAACTCACACTCAGCAATTTTTGACCCCTCTCAAATTTCCTAGCTCCTGGGATTTAAGGGAGAAAGCCATGAACAGGCAATGGCTCCTGGAATCACTCTCTCCTAGTGTTTGCTGTGTGCTGTAAGATCTGCTAGATCTTTCTCATCTCCCCTGCTGATCCAGACTTCCCTGATAGCATCACTTCCCAAGCTGGCTTGATGAGCTGAAGAGAAGAAACGCCTGCCCCGGTGTTTGAGAGCTGTGCAACAGCCAGAGTGCTGCAGGCTGATGTGAGCACAGGAGCAGGGTGGGGGCTTTTTCCATGGGTGAATTATGATCCGCAGTTCAGTGTCATCACATTTGCTATCTGTTACTGATTCTCTTGTTAGTGCCATTCCCTAATGTGGTCATGAGTGTGTTCCTGCATTCCTCTGGTACAATACTGAGAAATGTGATGCTCTGTGGTTTTAGTTCCTGTAATGAGAACAAGGCAGTTCTACTTACACACAAAATTTGTAATTATACAAGGCTATATCATGTTACTGGCAACTAATTAGAATTCTCTGTTGAAATGACATTACTTTACTATACATCATTAACATAAAATGTCATAACTAGCATGATAGTTGCTTTCATACAAAAAATGAGCCTACTTCTGTAAGTGAAAACAACAAAATTACAGCAATTTTAGTATCAGTATTTTAATATATATTACAGTTTATATGGTATGGTCAGAGGTTTTTCCATATAAAAATCAGAAAAAGAGAATCCTCCCTTTAAAAAATGTCAGTGACTATCAATTTTGTCCTCTGCATTTATTATGCAGATTAAATAAAATTCAAAAATCATTAAATGTCAAAGGGTGCACCTTTAATATTTGGGGGGGGGGGTTGAACTTATACTATAAGTTCATATTTTGCTCTATATCCTTAGAGCACAGGGTACACGTTACAACTAATTTACTCTCCTCTTACTGCATAAGTGATGTTATTATCATATTGCATACAGTTAAACTGAGACAAGAAATTTAATTCTTTCTGGTCAGACAGTAAGTAAAATGCTGGTGCTGGGATGAGGACACAGGGCTTTTTGGAGCAGGCTGAATCTCAGGATATCACATTTATTTCTCATTTACATGCTAGGTTTGACTATTTCTAAATGAGACAATAAGTAGATTTTTCATCAGGGATCTGTAGAATACATTGGTGAAGAATACATTGGTGAAATCAAGCCACAGCTGGCAAGGTATCTACCTGTTCCTTGACAATATTATGATTTTGGTAACATATAAAACTCATGAGAGGGTAGCATTCCCTTGGCAGCACACTAAATATGCCGCAAGACACATAACCAATGAGTATAATTTGCAAATGTGTATGGAGAATCAGTCCTGACAGTTTTGTTTACAAAGGCAGGCAGCTATTTGCTGATAAGAGATATGACATGCTATTCATCTTGCTGCTACTAAGCCAAAGGGATTGCAACTGTGATAACAAACTGTTAGGTTTGATTGTTGGAATGCTTATGCAATGTTAGTAATAAAGGGTGTTTAAAAGCATATCTCATTTGTTCTTGGGCAATCATATGGCATTTCTTATAATAATTTTCCTGGGACTCTTAAAAGGACAAGCTAATTAAAGATATCTGTCTGGCTCAGCTTTAATGGGTCTGTTTTCTCTAAGTAGGTGTATGTAGGAAACAGGAGCAGACGTGTCTTTATTTCTCTGCTTGCATGGGTTGAGGCAGAATGTCAAGTGACACAGTCATGGCCTCACATCTTTCAGTTCCTTCATTTTGGCTGGCATTACCTCCACACACCTTCCAAAACTGGAAAATAAACAGTCCTAAAGATAGGACAAGGGTAATGGCTGTAAACTGAAAGAGGGTAGGTTTAGATTAGATAAGGAAGAAATTCTTCACCATGAAGGTGGTGAAACCACTGGAACAGGTTTCTATCCCTGAAAATTTTCAAGGCCAGGTTGGACTGGGCTCTGAGCAACCTTGTCTACTGGAAGGTGTCCCTGCTTATGGCAGTGGGGCTGGAATTCAATGACCTTAAGGGTCTCTTCCAACATAAACCATTATATGATTCCAAGTAGTGCTGAGACCTTCAAGAAGTGGAGGCTGAGGTTTCTGGCTTGTTTCTGCCTCTTACTGAGCACCAGAAGAATGGGTCAGCATGACTAACACCTTTCCTTTGTCATCAGCCCCCTGCTTCAGACAATACTGAGAAAACACTTTTCCCAGCACTCCTAAATACTTGCACCATTTATAGCCTGAGTCACATGTTGCTCACATGTTTTCTTACAAAGCTTATGATCAAAGTAAAAAACCCCCAAACTTATATAATACTATCCAGAGCAAATACAGGACTAGAGAACCCAGCCATGTTTTTAGTGAAATGCTGCTCACAGAGCTTTGTTGAATGTGTGCATGCAACTCAGCAATGTGCAGACAAGGGCTGATCCAGCTGTGATGGCTGAAGCAGTGTTTTGTCTGGCCAGTTCACTCCCACCTCAGCAGGCACAGCTGAGGTGACAGCTGGAGAGTCTGAGCAGTCAGACCAGGCTGACCATCAGAGATCCTGCCCATGCCTCACTAATGGATTTAACCAGTGCTGGGTACACTAAAATACTTGGTGAGGGGGTGAGGGGGTAGCTGCTGCATGTTACAGCTTGTAACCTGTTGTTGTAACAAGCTGAGCTTGTGGCTGACCCCATCTAACACCTCCTGGTCAGGAGTCTGGAGAGAACATTTACAAGGATCAATATCATACACCCTTACAGGGGTAGGGGCAGCTAGGAAGGCTGCATCACTCTTGAGTTGCTGTGGCTTATTCAGCCTTAGTGCTGTAGTAATTCAGGCAGCAGCCTGCATTTTTTAATGTATTTCAGCATTACACATAAGTCTACACAAGGAAGACATATCAAAACCCCAAACTTTCCCCAGCAGGGATTTTAGAGCTAACAAGTGGAAAATGAGTGGCTTTGTTCTCAGTCATTCTTACAGTTACAGGTGACTTTGTGAATAGCATATACTGTGCCAAACTAGAACTGAAATCCTCTTTGAATGCAAGCAGGCCTTAGGTTTAGCAGCAGCTGTGAGATGGAGACTCACTATTAATGGCAGATTCAAGCAGCGTGAACAATAACAAGGGCTCTGTTTAAGGTGGACACAGCTTGTCTGCATTACAACTGGACCTTGAGAACCTGCGTTAATTAACACAATTTTAAGCGGTGTCAGCTGTTTCTGAGTAAACCAATTGATTAGAGCAATAAATGCTTTATTCTTGGTCTTACAAGAATATGGATTTAGGAAGAGAGTTATGATCAATAGGTGGGGTTTTAATTTTTTTATCCCAAAACCTTTTGAAAGTTGTGAAATATTTTAATGGACTGAGAGGATTAATGCATTTTTAAATAATCTGTTATTTGGAAAGCACAAAGAAGAAATCAGTCTGGAATGTGATAATTTTATGTTCATTTCCAGGGGTTCTTGACTTAGTTCCAGGCAACACAATTTCTTATGCATAATTTTTACTCCTATTTAGCAGCCTTACTGAACAAGTTTAATTGGGTACATATGCATGTTTATAAAATTAGTTTCCTGTCTTAGATATGATTTATAAATCCAGTGCCTTAAAATACAAAGGTTTGTGTATGAGGACAATCATTTAATGCACCCTTAAATGTCATCTTAGGGCCAGGGTGCTGGTTTCATTAAAGGGATCTGGCACGTGACAAAGTCCATGGGCGTTCATGATGAGCTCAAGGCTGCAGCTTGCCTTGCACCGGGAGGACCTCTCACCACTGTTTCAGTGGGTTGGTCATCTGTCTGAGGCTTCTGTCACTAGTCTTGACAGTGAGAACAAAAATCAAATTTTGGTAGCTATATTAAAAGGTGAGGCATTAATTGTATTATTCCATACTTCTTCCTAGAGGCAGCAGCTGCACAGTGATTTGATAAAGCTGTTCATCATCTGATTCTTGAGTGTGAAAAACTTACCAGGTAGTAGTGTAAGGAACAGCTCCATAGTTCTTGTTTTGTCAGAAAGGGCACAACAGAACTGCTATACACACACCTAGGCTTTAGCAAACATCTGCATATTGAACTGAAGTTAAAATATTGATAAGCCACTGTTTTGACTAGGAATTGGGGAAATTTCTGGCTCGAACATGTCATCTAATTTCACATTACAGTTGCATTCACTTACTCCTCCCCTTACTATGTACCTCCAGCCTAAAGAATGAAGGGAACAATGCATGTCCTGTAAAAGTTGGCCACAGGAGGTGGGATGCCTATGGATTGGACATGTGACAAATGACTATGCCATTGTGTGGCAGAGGCTCCATTCAGCACACACTGCAGGGCTGATGGCTGGCTTCTGGCCCTAGCTCATAATGCAGCAAGCAGATCTCAATAGCACCTAGGAAGTGTCTTACACCTCTAGCACACTGGCTTTATTTAAGGCTGACTGATGTCTTAGGCAGGCTTCTTCATGCTTACTACACTGTTTTACATTTTCAGACTTTTTACCCCCAAGCACATAATTTTTTAATTTTAAGATAAAACAAAAAATTATTCCCCCCACAACACAGCTACGGGAGTAAAGGTTCAAATTCACATACTTTTCATTCCCTTTTTCAGATGCAGCTATGCTAACACGTGCAGGAAGCAGAAGGTCTGTGTGGGTAATACAGAAAATCTCACATGCCATGGGTTCCTCTCCTTCCTCACATACCTCATGGACCATGCAGAAAATTTCTAGCTAATTAGCTAGGGGAACTGATAAATCATCTGCTGCTTTGGAGCACAAAAATGCAACATGGCCTAGTACTAAACCTGAGGAGCCGGCTTAGCATCTAAAGCCCTGTGCTGTTATGCCCCTCTCAGTCTGGGAAGCAGAACTCTGCATAGTGAGAGCTCCCAGGTGGGATCTTTTAACTGCTGGGGCTTAATGAACATTATGTGAAAAGACTTTTTAAAAGAGGCTGCTTAGGGTTTACTCCTGGTTATAACAACCCTAGGGTAGTCAACTTTTGTTGCTGCCTTCTTAAGAGTCCACTTGCGGATATACAGTGGCTGCTCATTCCACCTCTAGGCAAAGGACTGAAGTCCAACTCTCCCTCATAGAAGGGTATTTCTGTCCGTTTCTTCTAAGTTCGATGCGAATGAGGGGAAATTCTCCCACTTCTACTGTTTTAACTGCGTGACAGGACTGCATGTGTTAACCTCAGGCACCTGAACTGAATGACTAAATCGGTAAGCTTGGAGGAGATTTATAGGACGAGCACTAAAATATGGTGTAAAAGAAAAAAAAAAAGCTTTAAGAAAGGTAGGTTAATTGGACATGTAGATCAATATGAGTAGCTACGTTTGAAAGATCTGTGACGTATCACAGACAATGGGGCAAAAGGTATATCTGAAATTCGTTTTTCAATGCTTCTTGGTTGCTGCCAAGCACAGAATACCAAGATACCAATCTTTGCGATGCCATCTACCCTGAGCAATAAAAACCCACCCTTAATTTAACAGGAGTCACCAGTCAGCTCCTGAGGCATAAACAGGCAGCTGAAGCACCGCGCGTAGGCTGACTTTAGTGCTGGATGCCGAGCAGCGCTTGGCACAGGTGGAGGAGTTTTCATCACAGACCCAGATTAACTCCGGTGAAGTTGTTCCGCGCCTGCCAGTGCCGGAGGAACAATCTCCGGGTGGGAGA
>NW_005054305.1:11332514-11332725 GCF_000277835.1 Geospiza fortis
CGGTTTGGCTCGTCTGAAACGCCTCGCTAAATGGCAGGGGAAAGCATATGGCCCAGGAGAAAGCCGCTAGAAGCGATAGCTGTTGGACTCCTCCGGGTTATTTCCCCGAGTCGGTGCGTAGTGAGAACTTCCTCCCGGGATGCCCTTTCGGGGGGATGCGGGGCTGAGCACATGGCTGCCTCCCCTGGGTCTGCCCCGCGTCTGTCACTGC
>NW_005054305.1:11332745-11340435 GCF_000277835.1 Geospiza fortis
GGCCTGCCGGCGCCTGCTCTCCTTTCGGAGTGCTAATCTGACCCCAAGAAAACTTTAGCTGGGCGAGGGAAGGAGGCTGCTCCAAAAGGTAATTTACTTAAACGTGTTGGGTTTTTTCCCTGCTCGTCTTTCTTCCCTCGCTCAGGCCAGGCATCTGTGAAAAGGAGGGAAAGCAATAGGATTATCTGTGTCTAAGGGTCCAATACGTATGGCTGTTGATAGTGCAGAGAAGAAGGTTAAAACTTGCAAAGACTTGGCACTGGCAAATTAACATCTCCAGTGAATCGTAGTGTTAACTTTTTAAGCTTGAATTTTATGGTCCTTTGCTTGTTGATTGTTCCTCGTCTTTAAAGTCTCTAGATACTCGGGTATTTAATGACGAAACATATTTTTGTGCTTGCAGTGACAGTGTTTTTGCATTTTGTAAACATTAGGACAACTTTTATCTTTAATGTAGACCCTTTTATCACTGAGCTGTATTGAGCTGTACTAAATACTTGCACTGTTTGTAAATCTGGTGCTGATTTGTTGGGTGGCTTTGCAAAGGTCACTTCAGTTCATCCAATACAGGCATTTTTTGTAAAATGCCTGTATTGATTTAATGCGGTACAGGGTCAGACTCGGCATTTATAAATTATTTCACATTTGTACTTGTGTGCTATAAGAGCCATGCTTTCTTTATAAAGCAACTATTCCTTAGTTGTTCCTTAAAGCCTACTGGCAGATCTTTGCGTGTGGGGTATAGGAGGTATGCAGCTTTATGGGCATCTAATGTTAAGTGTCCTACTTATTTAAAAATGTTGAGAGCTCTGAAAGGGTCAGTGTAATCCATACCACACGTGTGCTCAACTGACCTAGAATTAACAGGATAAAACACTTTTAAGTACTTCTGGAGTGAAAGGTAGGATGCTGTTTCCTCGTGCGTGGCTAACAATGACTTGCTTTTTCAAAGTTTCCAGTGCCATGCTCCCCAGTTTGGAGGCTGGCAGAACACCTGGAAAGGCTTGGCTTGAACTGGTGAGACTGGTCATGAGAGCAGAAGGCGCCAGCAGCCTGGAGGTCCTCCATGGGGAGATGAACATGATGGTGTTGGTGGCCAAGGGAGGTGGATGTAGAGACCACCATCATTCCCTCATGGATGGTGGGCAGCCCTTGCTGTGCTTTGGGGCTGCTGGAGCTGACAGAGCTGTGTGCCCTCTCTGGGCCCCCATTTCATGTGGGCTGGTAACTTAGCATGTCAGTTGCTGTTCCATGCTGCGGTACTGAGTTTCCCCTCTGGCTTTCAGGAGGCAGCCAACAGGTGCCTGTGCACTGCCCTGTAGGTGCAGGCATACCAGGAATGTGGTGCTAAGTGTGATTTACTGCCTCGCTGAGGGGGATAGCCTGTGCCAGCAAGTTCACTCTGCTGCACAGAAGGCCTGGGCTGCCTTCATACCAGTGCATCCATCCACGTTAAGCAAATTGTATCACAAGCTAAAGTTAAGAGGGAAACCATGTTTTCCCGGTTCTTGTGGAGATCATTTGCTGTCACTTTGCTGGAGAGGCTCTTTCTGTGCTGTAGCAGTTGGCCATCTGCACCCTCCTTGTCTGCCTCTTTTAGGCTTATGGTGACCATGCAGAAGATCCAGTTGTTGCTGCATTTAATATAGGTGCAGTCTTCCACTGGATAGGAAATGGTTTTCTGTTAAAGGTTCATGCTCCTCTTTCAAAATGTGGAGGTCTAAGGTTGATTTAGCGAGGCAAAACTGAGTCAAATTGTAGGATGCAACTTTGCAAATATGTTTTGATTGCTCAGAGCTACAGAGCTCATTTTGGATAGTGTGCTAGTGTGTAAAGGGAAGGTGTTTCTCAAATGTGCTTTTGTAAGTATGTTTCCCAGCGCTGACTAGTTAAGTTAGAAGTCAGTACACTGAATTATCTTGGGGTAGATTTTGGCCATTAATTGTAGTGGAATGCAGAGTAAATGAAGGCTTATGTTTACAGCCTGCCCAGAACTAGAGGGTGTATCTTTAAATTCTGGAACATCTCTGATCTCTCACTGGCTAGCAGTATGTATTGTTTTCTGCTGCTAGATTACGGCTCCCTTCCATAAGGCCTTAAGCACATGTGTTGATCAGCCACCAGTTAATAATTTTGAATTAAACTGGAGGGTAAGTGTATGTCAACTACAAAGTGGTTTTTCTTTCAGGGAAGCTTTATTTTAGTAGGGCAAGTTCTGAGAAGTTAGAAGAACTAGTTTGTGTTGTCCATGGAGCTAAAGGCCTGTAGGAGCTGGAGGTTTAAATTGAAAACAAAAGAAAAGCTTGGACTGTCTTAAGTGTAAGGTACAATAGCTTCTTGGAAACTGCATTTTAAGGAGAAGGAAAAGCTTGCCAAGTTGGGCTGGGGACCTTGCTGTGAGAATAAGATACTGCAAGTTACCAGAAAACCTAAAAGGAATGAAGTAAAGGAGGGGATTGATTGTTGGAGAGCAGAAACTGCAGGGATAGCATGTGAACTGCCAAAAGTTGGAGGACGAAGAAATTTAAGATGAAGAGAGGGGAAAAAAAACCCCAAAAAGAGCAGAAGAGATTTTGGCTATGATGTTGTGAGGACCAGGCTGTATGAAAAATGCTTGATGCCTCTAAAATTAGCACTTCTTATTTTAGTTGTTTAGTTTTAGATATGCATGAGGATTTGAATATGGGAGAAAGACAGTTTTAGTTGTTTAGTTTTAGATGAGGATTTGAATATGGGAGAAAGACAGGGTGCCAAATGGAAATTACTGGAATAAATGTCTTATGTCTGCTCCCAGTCAAACTAAGTCTAAGGGTCTCTGCTTTTGTGCTCTGAAAAAGCTGGGGCAGGGCACTGGAACCAGGTTAAAAAATAGAATTGGGTGTTATTGGGTTAGGCTGAAGGTAGCAGTTGTGATAGCAAGACAGCAAAAGATGTATAGTTCCATTTCTTTCAAAAGGAAAAGAGAAGGATATCTTCACACCTTTTACTCTGATCACAATAGAATTTAAGGATTTAGAATAAATTTGGAATGGAAAAAGTAATTAAGTATATAAAGCTAAGTGGAAAACAGGATAAAGAGCATCATGTATTTGCCACAATTAGGTCATGGGAGACTAAAGTCCTATTATTTCTGGTTAAAAACTGAATGTCCTAGACAATAGGAGCAGAAGGCTTCAGTTCCATGTATATACACCAAAAATAACTAAATTGGAAGCGTGAGGCTTAGCTAAAGGTGTCTCCTGAAGGAGAAATTATGAGTTTGCCTGCCTGAATAAGGCAATTATTCATGCACTGCATCAGTATAAGTGGGGAGCTGGTCTCTTGACTTTACCATACTGGCTGAAATAACTGTATGAGAAGGACAATTGCTGATGAGGCAAAGTTGGGAAACGTAGCACTTGGGGAAAGTCAGCACTGAGGTGGGTTAGATTATTGCACAGGAAGAATTGAATGTCTGTGATGACTGAAACAATAGGAATGTCAGGAAGTTGAATAGCTCTAAAAGCGGAGTTATTTACTGAGTGATTATTAACAACACATCTGCTATCAGCTGGCAAGTCATCCCTTAAAACAGGTTTGGAGGAAAAGGCCTGAGAGCCATAGTCAGACAGGGATGACTCTTGTTTGATACTGACCATGAAATGGGCGCATATGTGGTGCTCTGGAAGAGCTCTTCAGTGGAGATAGACAAGTTATTAGGCAAGGCATTGGGGTGACTCTGTGTCAAATACTGTACATAGTTCTGGGCACTTATGTACAGAAAATATTAAATCCTAGTGGAACATGTAGATGGACATCCAAACTACAAAGATCATGTAGTGTGAACAGTCTGGAGTTAGATGAGAGACCAAAACTTAAACTACTCTGGCTTTTGTGTCTTAGTAATGGCAGAGATGGGAGATAGCAACTGCTTTGAAGTTCCCTGGGGCAAATTCTTGGAGGAGAGGAAGGGTCATAAACTGAAGATTCATCTGTGATTTTTGGTTAAAAACTTCATGTACAGAAGGGTAATTTGATGGATGAGTACAAGAATAATGCACGCGGGGAATTTGAAAGGTGTTTCCTTACTGTCAGATTTTGGATGCCTTCCTAGCTATATGTATCCTGAGTCCTAGCTAAGTATTGAAGTTTGCATGTGCCTGTTCAGGAATGGAGCAGTTCAGGTAACTGAAACTGTTGTATTTTATGCTTTGGTGTTCACAGTTAATCAACAGAAATAGTACTTTACTTCAGTAAAGGAGGTGTGATGAGCAGAAGCACTTATTTTTGGGGAGCATGTGTTGTCTAGTCACATGATGGTGGATGGAATTTATAGCAAGTAAAAACACTTATCTATGACATTAGTAGCTGTTTTGTTCTCTTTTTAGTGCATAATGGAGTGGAATGAAGCTTAACTCATAAAATATTTAAGATAACCACGAATTAATATGTGTGGGACAGAAAATGCATAAATGGACATGCAGGCTGGAGGTCAGGTTGGCTGACTTGCACCCATAAATAAATAAAAGGGTTCTCCTGTCGAATGAGTGCCTGTGTTTATCCTCTGCCTGATTTCATACTCTCTGGTCTTAGGAGTGTTTCATGGCACTGGCTACATCCTCTTGTTGGGGACTGTGCTCCTGGGAGTAGGAGGCTGCCTGGGGAGAGGCTTGGGCAGAGCCTTGTGGGGTAGATGAAATGCAGAGCTGTTGAAAACCCCTGGTTGGTGGGGGCTCTCAGCTGGCGGGACGTGTGCTTGTCTGCGGCTTCGTTTTGCAGTACCTGACCCAGGTGCTGGTGCTGAGCTATGCAAAGGCCGATGCAACCTGACCACTGGGAAGAAATTGGGGTATGAGGTGTGCCAGTTGAGACACACTTCCTCTAGTGACAGTGTTGAAGACTTGACTGGTTCACAGTGAGGAGATGTGTGCCCCATTGGAAGTGTAAAGATGGCACGTGTGGTTTGAAGGCTATGTTGACATTGTTTGATTTTTGCCATAGTGTCAGTCTCTCTTGGTTTATAAACTGTCCTGTGGCTGGTCTGTGTATGCTCAGTGAAACTTCTGGAAGCTTTGAGATGACTTCAAAAAGAAAAAAGAATGTGTCACCTGTGTGAATGTATTCTGAGAAGAACCTTTGAAAAAATAAGGTGCTTTGAGTGTGTTTGTATATCAAAGCAAGATGAATATCTTGATATTGCTTTATGACTATTTGTTTTGAATGTATAGGGCAGGTGTCTTACTTCCTTGGAAATAATCCAGTTGCAAACTCCCTTCCAATGTAGTTTATTAAAAATCTGAACTATTGAATTTTAAGTGTTTGCTCTAAGTCCCTGTGTATTTTTTGCTTTAAAGAGGAGC
Source organism: Geospiza fortis (assembly GCF_000277835.1). Taxonomy (NCBI): domain Eukaryota; kingdom Metazoa; phylum Chordata; class Aves; order Passeriformes; family Thraupidae; genus Geospiza; species Geospiza fortis. Next base: position 11,338,085 of record NW_005054305.1, read on the forward strand.
TATGTAATGAACTCAATGTGTCAGCATGCCCCATAGGAAGTAATTGTGAAAAGATTGTGTTGAGCCATCAGAAGAATAATTAAACAATCCCAGGGAAAATTGTATGTATTGTCCTGGTAGCTTTTAGCATGCATTATTAGGCTGTTTACTTACTGTTATTTTTCATTTACTGCTATTGCCCTATTGTACAAGTGTTGGGTGTATAGTTTAAAAAGATGAGACTAGGGCTGTGGTGGGCATTATAACATCTTTCACTTGACAGCCTTCAGGTCCAAAATATTAATGAATGTGGTGGAAAAGTTATTTCACGTTTACAAGGGAGAGATTCAACCTAAATTCAAACAGTCTTTAGCAAATCAAACAGCAAAGCACTTGCGTCTTGATGCTTTGCTGTGTTCTTTAAAAACAAAAATCACTCAATTTCCTGTTACAACTTGAGGTCTTGGAAAAGTCTGCATTAAAAAATGGGAGGAAATGTTAGAAGACTTTACTGGACGGGGAAGATAATAATTGAGTCGAGTATTGTCTGAGTTGTCTTCTTCATCCAGTGCCTCTCCACAGTACTAGACAAGTCTGTTTTAAGTAACTACCCAAATTCATGAGTGGATCCAGACCTTTGGATTTGTAATGACCTTTGTCTCTCTCTATTTGACAAGTTAATCTGTGCATGCTACTACTTGGGAGGTCAAGCAAGCACAAGGAAGCTGTTTCTCATGTATGCATGTGCATATATAGATATATGCAGTGTAAATTAGGATGGAAGAGAATCATTTAAGTAATGCTTGGGTAGAACACTTTTGAGATGATGGTGATGATGATAATATGAATTTTATTTGTACTTTATTTCATATATATAAAACTTAATGTTGCTGTGATATGTTTGTCAATCTGTTATTTGTCTTCCTGTCTAACTCCAGTGGGTTTGGACCATTTTTAAAATCCTACTTAAGAACCTTTTGTCACTTTTGTCACATGCAGCCACATACTTCAAGATTATATTTTGAAAATTGCATATTTATTACTAACATTTGTAAATTGCTCATGTAACTGCAATAAGTAACATGACACATTCCATGTAGATGTTGTATTTAATTGCATTTAATATTAAGATTCTTATTATCTGTGTTGTTTTGCCTTTCTGAGCTGCAATATTGCTGAATTTTATTACTTTGGGTTGTCCCAGTGTGTTAGTTTGAGTGTTCAATGATAATGGCTCTGAGTGTCAATCCAGAATGAATTTAAATGGTAGGCAGTGTGAATGGAACTTCATGGTTTGCTTTTGCTCCAGTTGGATAGATGTTATTTTGTAACTGAAGATCACTTGTGATAGTCTCTCTACATAGTAAAACTTGATACAATATGTAGGGATTTACTGATAAATCAGTTGATTTTGTTAATTAGTATCTGCTAATCAGAAACTAGAATTGCAGTTCCGTAATGTGATTTTTTGCAGTGTGTTTGTACAAATGCTTGGGGAGCATTGCAGATGGGAAGGCCTGCTTATTCAGGTTTCCTGCAAGGCCTCCATACATGCTTTACTGAAGGATTTCAGGTGTTCTAGTTAATTTTGTCTTTATTTATTGCTGCTGTGCTGTCTTCCACTGTTTTCTGTGCAAGTTTGGGGTTTACTCCTGTTGTAATATTGGGTCCTACTCCCTGCAAAGGAAATTATGCTTATTAGGTTGAACTTCAGAATTTCTAGCTGAAGTGACTCCTCCAAATCTTTGCGTATTTAAAACCACAGATTTCAGGTCTTTTCCCCCTTGTGCTCCTTTCTTTCTGTTTGATAGAATGTGAGGAAAATGAGACACTGACTCTAATGAAACACACCATATAGGAGTGCACAATGTTCTCTTTATTTGAAGAGAAATGTTGCTTTCCTCTGATCTTTGCTGTAGTCATTTGAGATGTTCACTTGTGATTAAAATAAATTTATTTATTTAAAAAGTAAATTTTGATTTTTTTTTCTGATTGCCTGTTTCTTATTGCAAGTTTGTGCTATCACACAAATTTCTTTTAGGACTGAGAGCTTTTTTTTTCCCTGTTTAATTGAAAGATGATCAGTATAATTTCTCTCTTCCTTTCCTCTCAATCTCCCTTAAACCAAAACAAACCCTTCAGTCCTTAAACAAAAGTGTCTTTGTTTTTACATTTGTTTTATGAAATTGCTTGAATCCTTTGGGAAAAGCTTTCCTCTCACAGGAAGAGAGGGAAAAAGCCCCCCACCCTTCTAAAGCCAAAAACAGCAAGCCTGCCACCAGACATTACTTTGTTTTGCTATCTGAATAGTAGCAGATTGCATAAAAAAAGCAATTTCTCATCTTAATGAATTAAAAATGCAATTGCAGGAA
>NW_005054305.1:11340457-11344145 GCF_000277835.1 Geospiza fortis
CGGCAGATGTAAAATTGGTAGTATCCAGGGCAATAATTTGCTGCATGCCTTTCTGGAAGCTTCTTCACATTGGGAAGGGGAATTTTAAATGGGTATTTTGTAGATCTAAGAGGTGGGACTATCAAATGCTCCTTGGCCTTTCTGATTTTATTTTTTGATACTGTTTATTCCTAAAAGTCTCTTGCTTCTGATGATGTGGCCCCAGCTGTAGAGCCATCCATCCTGGCAGACTAGGCAGTTGTGTGGAACACCATCTCCTGACCTAGGAACCTGGAAACTGGCAGCAAACATGAGTTAAATGAGAGATTGGACCAGGAAGACAAAGAATTATGTGAAATATCACCCTGCTAGTTTGTCTACATGGGCTTTATCCAGAATATATACTAAAGAACAGAGATGCTGATGAGCTAGAACAAGATTATTGCAGCAGACTTTCTCCCAAATGTAATAAAAATGCAAAATTGAGTCAGTGGCCTACTATTCTTGATCACCTGTATTATTACGCAGGCTGGAGGGATCAAGGATGAAGAAAAATTTTCTGAGTAAATGCTGAAGGTGAATGAAAAAATAAGGAGGCCTCCCTTAACACCCGGAGGTAAGGACTTATCTGCTGAAGGTGAGAAATCAGACACTGGGCTAAAAGAATTGGTGTAGGACTGTCCTAGAGGACCCCTTTGTAAGCATTATATGGAGAATTAGGGGTATGGTGGCCTTCCTGGGTTCCACTGGCACCTCACGTCTTAAGCAGCTCTTGAATTTTGCTTGACATTCCCTCTGTCTGTGTTGCTACTGTCCCCCTTCTGTCCCCAAAGTCCATCCTGTGTCAACTTCATATCTCATGCTGGGCTTCCATGTGTGTGCTGCTGTGAAACAGCTGTGTCCTCAGGACTGGGTTAGCCATAGTGTCCTGGCGAAACCTCCATGTCATTTCCTGGGCTTTCTTTTTATATGCTAACCTTGCAGGTACACCTGCTTGTGTTTCCAGTGCCTGGGAAGAGAACTGTGTGCTCTGCAGTGCCTTGTGGAGTAGCATCCATACCTCTCATGAACAGGCATGTGCAGAGATGATTATATGGATGTTCATCTTATATCTGAAACATTTTTAAGAGCTCATCATGAAGACTAGACCAGAGAATTACAGGCTTTGGAGAGATAGAAGCTGAATTAACTTGTGCTTTGCTGGCTAAGCTGCATTAATGTTTTCATTACTTGCCCTAAAATGCAGTAGGCAAAAGCTGTAGGGAGAGGCCCTGTCCCCCATCTATCCTGAATTTAATAAAATATAGGATTTCTCCTTCTAAACTGTCATTATCCAAGAACCTCTATGAACGTATCAAATGATGCTGTTTAGATTGTTGCAATCAACTAATTTGATTTCCATATTACTTCTGGGTGACTGTTGCTGAAAAGATTCTTTTACAAGGTGCCTTGCCCCAGTATGAAATCAGATCCTCACACTCCACCTCCTACATATATATTGCTAGATTGTGTGGGCTGTGCTGCTGAGCCAGAGAGCACAGAGCAGTATTTGCCTCCTGTGCTGTTGTTGTGGTCAAGGCTAACCAAGTGCTACTAGTGACAGGAGGGCTTGCTTTACTGGTGACTAGCAGGATGGTATTGTATATTTTGCTCAGAGGGGATCAGCACAGATGCTGAGTAGAGGAGCTGCCAACCTGACAGATCCATGCTGACTCTCTTTGTTCCAGTTTGCTGTGTGCCCAGAACACTTTCCCTGAAAATGCTGCTCCCTGTAGGTGCTGCAGCTGAGCTGGGACAGCAAGGTGCAGACTGGAAGGACACAAACTGCTGTCCAAAAAGCCCTTGCAGTGGACATGCATAGTTCTGCAGGCCAGAGGCTGTCACATGTTGCTGCAGGTTCAAGGCTGAAGGAATTGCTGTGTGAGCTGGGCATGAAGGAAGGAGGCAGCTTGTATTATGGTAGTTGGGATACAGACACTGCCTAATGTGAAGTTGCCTGCTGTGAGGTTCCAGTCTTTCTCCTACGTCTTTCCCATGTCTCAAACTTTTACTAATTTAAAGCTGAGCTTCTAATGAGAAGCAAAAAAACCTGTTCCTTAATCAGTGTGATTTGCTTTCATGGAATACTTCATTCAGCTTAGTGCAAATTGTGAAAGCCATGTTTTTGTATTCGAAAATTATGTCAGCTGTACTTGACATTGAACCAGGCAGAAGAGTGCTGACAATCCCCATGAAGTCTGGCTTCAGTGAACTGTAATTTAGTACCATAACATACTGAACTGAAAGAAGCAATACAACAGTCCTCCATCCATGTAGTCCTTTTGCATTATAGTTCTGGAGTTGCAACTATGGGTTTCCCATAGTTTCCTTAATACCTTTCTCTTCTTAATAGGCAATATATAGAATACCAAACTCCTAAAATTCACTTTAAGTGTTATTAGAATAACTGATATGTTGGAGTGGACATAATGGCTTCTTGTTCTTCTGTAGAGCAGTCGCATGGGCACAAATTCTTTCTTTCTTTCTTTGAAGTTGTTTTGCAGAGTTATGCAGAAATGCAGAGATTTTTCCTAGGCTGGGATTTTTCTCAAGTCAGTGTCAGAACTCACTTCTTCATAATAGCAAAGATTGTGGTCTCTGACAAGAAGATAAACAGAACTAAGGTGAGGTATATCTTGTTCACCAAGTTGAACAGCTCTTAGAATTTTTTTCCATGATCAGCTAACTCATTGACATGTCAATTAATAAAAGTGTAAATGAGAATGCCAGAAACTCTGGTCACTGCCCTATAAGCTTCACTGGCACCTACAGTGAGTGTTCTCCAAGGGTAAAGAGGAGGCAGAGCTTGGCTATGGAGGAGAGAATTACAATGCTAGAGTATGGCCGAGTTAATTGTGGCCTCCGTGCTTGGTACCTCTCAAGGCTTCTGACAGTGAAAGGAGTGTGCCATTGGGTTGTTGCCCAGTTTCTCTTTTTTTAAAAATATTGTGATATCTCTGATCACAAATTCACAGGCTTTGGGAGCTTAAAGTGTAGGAGAACTTTCCTTCATGGGAAATTACAGAACATACCTGCTTATGTGTTCTGTTTTTGTTTTAACCAGTTCTTTTCTGACTTGGGAATAAAGGGGATATTTTCTCATGAAAAGAGATGTATTCTACATGGAAACCATGTACATAGTTTTCAGATGATTTAAAAGCACATTTCAAGACAGACCACAGTTATCTTGATTTATATATTTGGTCTTCAGCCTATGTACAAAATGTAAAGTGAAATAAAATTAAGATGTCTGGTTTATTATGTTGTCTACTCATAAAATACATCTAAGTGTTCACAAGGGAAAATGTTATTGGGAAAAAGATTCAAATGAAGTACTGCCTTACTGTCTCTGTTGTTACTTTTCTGTTGTCTTAAATTTTTTTTAGTTTTTTTTTCCCCTTCTAACAGTGCCTAGGATGTGTATTTGAGCTAACCATTAATGCTTCATTTTTGATGTCTGTAGTACTTTTACCTGTATGCTAATGTATGTAGATGAACAGGCCAGGACTTGACCTATATAATACAAGTGCCTTAATTTACTCCTATGTACGTTCTAGGGTGTGGGTATTTAAATAAAAAGGGAAAAGATGAGCTGGTGCCTGGTACAGTAATTCTAGCTGGAGACTGATACTTGTGATGGGAAGGCATTTATCAAAATAGCCACCATCTG
>NW_005054305.1:11344170-11383327 GCF_000277835.1 Geospiza fortis
CACATCTGCAGCCAGGCAGAGGCCAAGGGCCTGCTTGGGCAGAGTCATTCCTCAGTCCTCTGGTTCCATCTTGATGGCAGAATGCATGTGCTGGGTTTGTCCTGGCAGCAGGGTGCACCTTGCAGCTGTGCTTCCCAATGATCTTGGGAAGAGGCAGCTCCTGGAAAGCACAGAGCCTCCCTGCTGTGCCCCAAGTTCAGGCTTCCTGCAGGAGCCCATGGGACATGGCCTGCCCTGCCTCTCCCCTGGATTAGGGCATGGCTGGCCCCTGGGTTGGACCATAGGATCTACCTGGCCATCCCTCCTGAATCCTTTGGTCTCTCTAGTTCTGTGACAAGCACTTAACAGGAGAATGACAGATGATTCCTTGGATGCTGTGCCAGGAGTTCAGCCATGCAAAGCGCTCACAGGTCATAGTTGAGGTTTTGCATCTTAGATGGAGAGAAATAACAAATCCTTCACATTAAACAGGACAAGAATACACAAAAGAACGTTTCCAGGAAAGCATGCGTGTGTGAGATGGGGAAAAGGAGTTGATCTGGGTTTCTGATGTGCACCATTAACTGTGGGATCTGCAACATTCCTCAGCAGTCGAGAAATGTTATGTGGATGTCTGCAGGTGATCTTGAGTCATCTTGGAGACAGAAGATTGAATAGTTTATCCCTCGGTATTCTTTCTGTAACAGGATGGTGTCCACATGCATCCACACACAAATAATATTGTTTTTTTTTAAAGTCTTAAATGATCTAATTTTCTAGATGAGCTTTCCCTTTCTGCAGCTGGTTTGGACTGAATCTGGGGAAGCAGTTCCAGTCCATGGTCTGCATCCAAAGGAGAAGCTCCTCTGAGGACTGTTAGCTATGGTAGGAATGTAGTCTTTAGCAGGTGGGCTGGGCTCAAACTCTTGCCCTGCCCTGTGCTTGGAGAGGTTGTCCATGAATTCTGAGCTGCAGCATTGCTCCCCCACATCTTCTGAAGGGTGCTGAACAGACTGGTGACAAGGCAGACTAAGGTGGGCATCCAGTGAAATGTATTCCCCAGGTCCCTCTCCCAGGTTCTCTCCTAAAATATCTGAAGTGATCTTACTTCTATCTTCCTATCAGTCCTCTTAGCTGGATTGTCTGGAAATAGTTACTTTCTTATAGAAATTCTTGCTGGTGGTATAAGATAGCTTGGCAGCATCTATGAGAAAACAGTTATATGGGAAAGAGATTGTTTTGAGATTTTTGTCTTAACTGGAAAAGTACCAAAAAGCTGGGAAGTGCAAAATACATGGTTTTTTTTTTCCCCTGAAATTTCACACCACTTTTCAAAATAAATTCTTCTGCCTTTAAGTGGGTGAGTCCTTTCTCAAAAGTAGTGATTCCCAAATGTTCATATTTGAGCCAAGAATAAAATCTTTTTTTATGCAATCTCTTCAGAGCCTGCCTTTGAGAAAGAAAGAAAGAATTTAGTCTTCTTTTAGAGATTTTATTCTCTTTATAGAACATAATGAGTTTGCTTTTCAAAGGAAAAACTGAGAATTGCCATGTAGGGGCTCTGTAGTGTCTTGGCTTGATTTTATGCAGGATAAAGCTGTTTAGTATTTAATACAGTAAACTGTTTAAAAGGATAAGTTATATAATTGCCATGAACTTTTAAATAGCGATTAGTATTAGTACTTGATTGTCAGTCAAGGCTGTGGCTTTTTAAGTAGGAAAATGGTTGCAGATATAGTCAGAGCTTTTTAAGATTTTTTTCCCTTCCTTTTTGTTTATCCTTATTTTCATATCTTAATTATGTCAACATAACTGTTTACAGTTTGAAACTGAAATGTTATTTTATTTCTCCAAGTATCTTTTAGTATCAGCTCAGTGACTTCCAGTTTTCAGGAGCTTGTTAACTTGCCTCTGACAGTTTCTTCATAGTCAGATATGGCAGCTGATGTCTGAAAGCTTTAAAATAATAATGAATGCCATAAAATTCTTTGTTTGCTTAGTGATATGATCCTGTAGCTTGATTTCAAATGAACAAGCATCCATATGGTGTATGGGAATAAGTGAGTTGTCCCTTGCTGTGTGATACCTTTCTGTTTCTGGAGTGCAGCTGACTCTTCAGGCAATAGAGGAGCCTGGTGGTAGAGTATGAAGTGGTATGAAATCACTCCTGATTGCAATCAGCTTTTCATGTATGCTTGAGGGAAAGGGTCAGAAAGTAGCCTCCAAGCATTTCCACTTCACAGTGTTGAATTGTGGTTTTATTATTGTCAATATTTGGCTAATAATGGAGTAGGAGTTGAACCCAGTTTATGGGTATTGTTCACCAAATTCAGTCCTACTCCACTTCAAGAGAAACAGCACCAAATGTAAGCAAAATATCTCTTGCTCTCTTAGTATTTAAACTTTTGTTACAAAATGACTTAGAACTGAAAGCAGTAGCTTCAATCTCAGAGGCAAACAGATGCTTCCCAAAGCTGCCACACTGGAAAGTATATTTGTCTCTGGTTCTCTTTTTATTGTACTCTATGCTAAACTTAGCATCACAGCATTTAGAAACCTCTCCCCATGCAATTTTTAGTAGTGACCCAACCTTTCTATGATACAAAATGGGTCTGTGGGCTGGAGAATGTTCATTTAGCTCCCAGGTGCACCAGAAGAGCTCCCAGACAGAGACAGCCAGAATTCCTGAGGTGCCAAGCCCAGCTGGAAGGTTCCTCCTGCAGCACCTAATGTAGTAGTACAAAAGTATCAGAAAAGGTTGTGTGAGGCAAAAGGAGATTATATTTAAAGATTAGCCTTGTTCTTTTACTAGTCATTTTGCAGCACCAGATAAATGATAATTTCATTTAATTGTAAGGGGAATTCCATTGTGTTTGAAGGATTCTTCCTCTGCTCGTCAGTTTGTTGAGACCTTTACCAAGTGGGTAGACTTCATCAGTACAGGAATTTACATAAAGGTGATGCAAAGTTCACAGAGTAGTAGTGTGGTATGGCTGTCAATTTGAACTGTTTAATATGTTCACAGCAAGGGGGTTTTTGTTTTTTTGTCTTTTCTTGAGCTTTTTCCTCCTGTCAAGTCGATCCCCAGGAACGATGGGTTGTGCATGTGTCGCATCCAGGCTATCATTCAGGCAAAATCACTGACAAGCTGACATGTGTGGTTATTGTTTGTTTTTTGGAGAAGACACCAAAAAAACACCACTTCCTAGTCCAAAGAGAAGCTTTTCTCAGAGAAAACTTGATCTCTTTGTAAGTACTTTTAAATCCTGCCTGTGTATTGCAGGTGCATGCCCAGACCACATGCTGCCTGGTGACTGCTCCTTCTGTGAACACAAGGATTAGAATAAAGTTTCAGCCTTAATCCTGGGTTTCCTGCACTGATTCACTTTACCGCCTTATTCCTGTTTAGTTGCCTGTGTCTTAAAAAGCACGTTTTTATTTATATTTGCTGTCACAAAAAAAAAAAAGGCTCTCACTGTGGTATTTTGGTTTTTATTGTGGATGAACTGTGTAAAGATTTATGCCTTCCCCCCACTCAGACTCTTCACAAGGTAGTAATTAGCCATGTGCTATGCAAATTCATGCAGAAAACAAATTGGTTATGTGTTAATTAAAACTAAATGACAGCAATTTTATATTTAGGTTACTTTAAAGTGCCTAAATTATTTTGGATTTGAAGTCTTAAATGTTTTTCAATGCATGCCTTAGTCCCCTCTTTGTTAATTTCAAACTCTATAGTAAATATATATGGTTTCTTATGTACAGAATTATATGCTATAATTAAAAAAAAAAACAAAACCAAAACAAACCAGTGTTTGTCTTCTTCAGGGCTTGACCTGACCTGCAGAATTTTGTGAAATGTGGAAAATAATTGTTCACATTTTTAGTGGCCTTGCTTTTTGTGCTTTTATGATCTTTGCAGTTTTAAATGTGGTGCGCAGAAATTGAACTGCATCTAAGGTTTAATATTGGCCAGGACAAGATCTTGCAACTAAATTTGTATAGCAATATGTTTAATTGACAAGCTGGTAAAAGACTGTTTTCTCGTTATGCAGTCTTTTGTTTATCCTTGAAAGTTTTGCATTTAGGGAGCTATTTAAATCATCTGTCTTTATAAGTTAAATCAACAGCAAGCATACAAGATGTTTTAAGCAACAGGAAAATTAGTTTCTTGGTGTTCTAACAGATTTAAAAGAAATATTTTTGAATTGTGTAGTAATGGCATAGGATGCGTTTTTGATTAAAGAAAACGTACTAAAAGCATGTGTTTGTAGTGGGTTAATTTTTTTTCTTTTTCAGGTTTTCATGTCTTAATTTGTTTCTTTACCAGTCTGTTGAAAAACTGGGCTTGATGCCCTGGTGAGTCCTCTGAGGGTTGTGTGAAAATCTAAAGTCAAAATTTCAGGGGTTTCAAAACCACTAAGTCAGTAAGAAGTTTGACATGGAGTTAGTTTATATTTGGGTGCTACAAAAGAATAAATCCATGGCTAAGGTGTACAGGAAAATGTATGGAGGTAAATAAAGTTGCAGGGGGCCACTAGGGAAAATTTCAGATGTTGGCAATTTCACTGATGTGTTTCTGTGAAATGATTGCCAGTGTTCCCTCATTCTCAAAAAGGTGCTTAAGTGAAAATTAAGCCTGTTGGGAGGAAGTGCTGATTAGCTCTTGTGTCCCATATGATGGAATCAGAAGCTTGCCCCCCCGCATGGGGAGGATAGGGAATTCTTCCATCTCTGATCCATATATCTGTAATCTCCTGCTGTTATTTTTTCAGAGGCCTAAAACTATATTGGATTCTGCTTCAGAAAGAAGGTTGAATGCATGTTATTGTAGGAACAGTGTTTTAGGTAGTTTAGGCAAGAAAGCAGCTGTTGTGTAAAAATGTCTGTATAAGTGTAGAGTCTTCCTTTGAGACAAATAAATTTGTTTTCTATACAATTGAGTGCTGTTGGTTTGGTTTTTTTTTTTTCAATTCTTAATAGAAGCTCAGCAGTAAGCCTTGACCACAGAATAAATTCTTTATCCTGTGTGATTTGTGTGCATTTGTCTTTTAAATCTGTTTAACAAAGTAGTGCAACAAATTTGGGATTAGCAACATGCTAGTTAGCTTTTCTGGAGGAAGCTGGGACAGAAAAATGGGGAAAATAATGTTTTTTGCATTAGGTATGATGAGCTGACACAAAGATTAGCTGTATCGTGCATTTCTTTTCAAATGGTTCCTGACCTCATGGGTGCAAGGATGTTGTGATTCAGCTGTAGCAGGATAAATTTGGCAAAGAAAATAAGCATGGGTTTTGTGCTGATTTGTATATTGGCAGAAAGATATTCTCAGCTCGTAGACTTTCATTTTACCTCTCACAAATTTAAAAATAAGGCTTATTTAGTGCCAAGTGTCTTTTGAAACACATGCCCTTGTATTGTATTTTAGTTCTCTTTACGGTTTGTAGTGCCTTTATATTTTCTCTGGATCTGCTCTGTGTGATATGGAGGGCTGTAAATGCAAGTAAATCAGGTACTGCTCTCAAAAGTTTCTGATACGTTATGAAATACACATTTTAAATTTCAGTAACATGAAATCTGGGCTGTAAAATCCTACTTTTAATCTAGGCTTATTTGGTTAGGCTATGTTAAATCCACTCCTAAAAATACTCAAGCTTTTTTCTATTATTATTATTCTTTTCATTCAAGATCAAATCTCTTTGAACTATGTAGACATGCACCTGTGCTCATTTTAATTCCTGTGTAGTTTTCATCAATTATCACAGCAGGCAAAAATAATCAAATTGTAAAATGCTTTTGAAAAGTAAATACATGCAACTTGGGGTTCAGGTTTCTGTTTTAATCAAACATCATCTGTATTCATGTTCTTAAGACAAAGCTAGGTGAGGGAGGAGTACAAAAAGCCTTTTTTTGTTATCACTGTGAAATATCTGAAGTGCTCTGCTGTATGATGGGTGTAATATGTTTGTGTTTGTAGAGGAAGGCTGTGTTGTGTGTGTATATGATTTTTTTTTTTAAGCTGGAGAAAATCTAGGTCAAGAGATTTCATTCTTATTAATAACTTAAAGCTTTATTCCTCAAAAATTATCCTCCATGGCTAGAAAGCTTCCTCACTAGGGAAGCACTGTTGCTCTCCAACATGGATGGGAGCATTTTCCTTTCCATCAGGGTGTTAAGATGTTCACCTGAGAATCATAGAGTCATTTAGTTTTGAAAAGAACCTCTAAGGTCATTGAGTCCAACCATTAACCTAACACTGCCAACCGAGTCCACCGCTAAACCACGTCCCTGAGCACATCTACACAGAGGTATGGTGACTCCATCACATCTTTGGGCAGACTGTTCCAATGCTTGGCAGCTCTTTGGGTGAAGAATTTTTTTCTGTTATCCAGTCTAAACCTTCCTTCACACAGCTCAAGGCCATTTCCTCTTGTCCTGCTACTTGGTAGAAGAGACTGGCCCCGACCTGGCTACCACCTCTTCTCAGTAGTTGTAGGCAGCGGTAAGGTCCCCCATGGGCGTTCTTTTCTCCAGACTAAACAGGCCCAGCTCCCTCAGCAGGGGGATCTAGGCCTGTGTATAAGGTTTATAAGCTGGGCCTCATAAGACTTGTGCTCCAGACCCTTCACCAGCATTGTTGCTCTCCTCTGGATGTGCTCCAGCACCCCAATATCTTCCTTCCCCTGTGAAATGTTGAACACCACCGCAGAACCTCACAGGAGCCTGTTCTGTGTGGGTTTCTCAGTGTGGGGCCAAGCTTGGGGCTGGGAGTCCTTGGCATTTTGCCGTGTCTGTTGTCCAGCTCTGTGCCATGTCCCCAGCCTCCTGACCCATGTGTGACCACACTCTACCCAAAAGAGGTCTTACGGTATTGATATGACAAAATGGGCCACATGTTTTTGCTTTCCTGAAAACATACATCCCCATCAGCAAAATAAACAAATGAATATGGAAGCTTGCCTGCTCTTGTTATAGTGCATTGGGAGATGGTAAAACATGAAATCTCTCACTTGGCCTTATCTAGGTTTCCTCTTCCTCAGCAGCTGCTGCCCTGTGTGTGTAGCTGCACAGCACCAGTGACTTGGCCTGGTATTACATATCTAGACTGGAAACACTGGGAAGAGTGCTGTTAAACTGGAGGAATAGACAAATTCTTGGCTCTTACAGATAGAGTGAGAGGTTTAAACAGATGTGTTAGACATTTAAACAAACTTGGGGAAAATAATTGTCAGAAACCTTTAATTTTGTCTTAATCTTTTGTGTCACCGTAGACCTGAAGGCAAAGGTAGTTAAATTAGGATAATTAATAGTGGAATAATGTACACAGGAGAATGTAATGAATTTTCCATTCATTTGCAAGTTATGTGAATCAAGATAAGAGTCTTCTCATAAACCTTCTGTTTGCAAGCTATGTACAAAAAAAAATTAGGTAAGTTTAGATGCCCTTTATGTTGGCAGTTTGAAGTTGTTTCTAGTTTAGTTCCTTCAAATATTAGGATTTAGAACTTTGGTTTGTGTTTTGATGTCTGGCGCTGTATGAAAGAGGGCAGACTTGAGGGAGAAAAGGTAATTTTTAGTTAAAATGTTTGTGTTAAGTATTCCTGTATTGACTTTCCCTTTCTCCTTTTCCTGCCCAAGATCTTGTGGATATAGGAGAGATTGGACAGGAAAATCTTTATGTGCTGCTACAGGACCTGCAAAATGGATTTGTGCAACAAGTCAAGAAATATCTTTACTGTTTTCAGGGGAAGTCTTTCAATATGTGGAGTTACAGGTCCTAACTTCCTAAAGGGAGATGTGCTGAAGCCTCAGACATTGTAGTCAGCCCATGTGATTAATATAATTGCATCTTCTTTGTGAATAACTTCTGTAGATGTGAGGTAGACTTTGAAGCAAGTCGGTTGACACCCACACAAAACCAAATTATAACATCCTGATTAAATTGCTATGCACTGTAAATGCTCAAGTATTGTCAATACAAAGAAAGTTTGTTCCAAACAACTCTTAAAGTGTTGAAATTCACTTGAATTTTGCTGGATTAAAAAGTTAACTTGCACAGTTAGGTTATTTGAATGTAAAATGAGCAAAGATTATCACGATCATTAAAAACATAAAACACATGAAAGAATAATGTCAAATGTATTTTAGGAATACCTGTCAAATTCTGTTCACATCCCACATATTTTCTTTAACTTTTTTTAGTTAGTGATCAAATGGTGACTTTTAGTACACTGCTTTTTCTTGAAAATACAATAAAATAATTCTCTGGTTTGTGTCAAGCAGATTGAAACGTATTCTTCTTGAATTGCATCATATGAAACATTTTCTCAGCAGGGTCTGAGAAAGCGTGCTTCTGAAAATTTATCTCCTTTTTATGATCATAGAGCAGTGGTAGATGCCACATCTCTGAAAGCATTCAAGGTCAGATTGAATGTCTGAGCAATCTGATCTGGTTGAAAATGTCTTTGCTCATTGCAGAGGGGTGGAACTGGATGGCCTTTGAAGGTCTCTTCCACGGCAAACTCCTCTGATTCTCTGGTAATAACTGGTCATTTAAATGCAATGTTTGTACACTATGTGAATGTAGGAGTAGAAATTATAGTACTGCAATAAAAATTAAGATAGATACCTCTTTAGATGTGGGACTTATTTTTAAAGTTTGTTCCTCCTGTCTGTAGTGCTTTTGATAATTTTGTTTAATTTTGTGTGTTGCACAAGCATCTCCTTAGATGCCTCATACTGACCTTCAGAATGTTCAAATTGGATGTTTTGAATTTAGTACTTGTTTGGATGCCTGTCTTCCTAAATAACTTGTGCAGAATTTTCTGCAGGAACATCATATTGTCAACTTTCACAAGGAAGAATGCCACGTCAACACTTTATTAGCCTGTTGGAATCATCAAAATGCTCACTCATCTTCAGGGATATATGGGTGCCTCCAGTGAAAAATACCTGTCTGGATGTAGAAAGATGTTGCTTTTTTTTTTTTTTTTACCCTAATGACTGGTATAATTTTCTTAGCTGTGGGTTCTTTTGAGATTCCAAAGGTTAACCAGTGTAAGTGTTAGCAGTCCATCTCATTATTTAAAAAGAATTGCTGGGTAGTTTCAGGATGAGTGACAGGATAGGCCATATCCCTCAGTTGCCCTTTGGCTTTAGGGTAGAGCAGCATCCTTGCTTTATGGACTGATGACATGGACTCACTACCTGAAAGCTCCCATGCACCTCTCCTTTTATGACTGGTGGTTTGGAGTAGCTATCTGCTTTGTGAATTCTGTTTCCATTTTGTACAGTTGGGGCTTTTTAAAAAAAATACTCTCTGCTCTTTCCTTCTTCCCTGGACTCAGTGCTGTTAAATGAGGGTGAGAGTTGTCAAAGGAAGACTATGCCTGTGGCTGTCCATGGCTTTTTGTCCTGCATCTGATGACATGATGTGACTGCTTGATCTTTTTAAAGTATAAGAAAAGTGTCAAAGTTGTCTGTTATCTAATGCTAAGCTGAGTTTTGTTTATGTCAGAACAGTATGAGAGTGTAGTCTCTTAAGTTTTACTCCTTTTTGGCGTTTGACAGTGGAGTGGCTCAAATCAAGCTCAAGCCCATGGGGGTACTCTGCAACTGTTGCCCCTTTCATGCTTTTCCATAGTGACCTGATACAAGGTTGATAAATGTTTCTAAAAGAAGCAATAAGTGGCTGAGCCCTCAGAAAGGAAGCATAAAGCCTTCTGATTCAAACTGTTGATTTATGCTGCTCTTAGCAGTAGTGGTTGGTTTGGCTGCTTGCCCCTTGCTTGTTTGCCAGCTTCCTGCTACTTGGAGTTGAAAAGGGTCCTGGATTTGCTTTCTTTGGGGTAGGGAAATGCTTTGCCATTGCGCTGAAATTCTGGTTAGTAATAATTTGCACAAACAAGAAACAATTTTTTTGATAACTAGCTTTAAACAAAGAAAAGTAATCAATTGTGGCATCTTATGTATTTTTCCTTCTGTACAGAATTGCCTCAAAGGGCCTGTCTCTAAGCTGGAGTTGCATCAGTAACTACATTGCTGTTTGCTTCTCTGATTCTCAAAATTATGGTGTGCAGGACAGAAATGTTATGATTAAATACCTCTGATGAAGGTAGGCTTTTGCAGAGCTGGCACGTTACACTTAATTCCTGCTTTAGTGACCATCTGCTGAGTAATCCTACATGCTGAGCCCATGGCCTGGAGATGGGCTCCACTTCTTGTTGTCCAGGGGGAAGGCTTTAGGTAGGACATCCCTTTTCCATGGTATGCCAGGAATGATGCAAGGACTCTTTCCACAGCCTCATTAAAGCTAAATCATCGATATCTTATAGCCAGCACTCTTTTTCTCTTGCAAGTGTGATAGTTTTTTACTGTTCCTATCAATGATGATAGTGTAGTATTGGAACAGGTCACAAAGGGAAGCAACAAACTCCTTGTACTTTGTTGTAGTCCAGTATTAGGTACATTTAATAAACAACAGTAATGGTTTAATGTAGTTTCTAGGAAAAGTTTTTAAGGCGTGTTCTCTGAGGTGTCTTGACTCGAGCCTTCTGAATCCCCAGCTTGGTCAGTAGTGTGGGTCCTGGGGTATTCCCCAGTTATATTCTGTCCTGCTTTAAAACCTGGATGTGAGAGCCAAGTCCCCCAGCTTGGCTAGGGACAGGGATTAGGTCTGACTGCTAGAGCAGGCAGCACATCTGTGACTGGCTGACATCTGCATGCCCTTGTAGTTGCCTTTTTTTCAGTGTTGATATGTTTTCATAAATACTTCCGTACACACTGTCTTGTCCTTTGGCAAGTAAGTTTTAGAAATAATGTCTGATTTATATCCTCTTCGTATTTTTGACCCTGTGGCCTGACCCCAAGTCAAAGCTTTGTATATCTTCTCGTTCCCAGCAAAGTGGACTGTAGGGTTTTGTTTTGAAGCCCAGCTGTAGATTTAGTATTTCCTATCATGGGTAATGTGTCTGTTTCATGTCTCTTATTACTAACATTTCATTTGTTGATTGATTTAAAGTCAAAACTGAGGTCACCTGTTTGTATCTTTTCCTCCTCCAGCTGTAAAACATCCAGAGAGAAACAATTACAGTTGAATAATCAGGAACCAAGTTATTCTTCCTGGTTGTACTGAGTTGTGAAGAGAGAACTGACAGTCTGAGTATGAAGCAGGGTAAGCAAACGGATGTCCTCAAGCAGAGACAGAATAGAGATTAAAGTGAATTCTTGCTGCTTTGGGGTTTTAATAACTTGCTGATGAAAAGTCTTTACTTGGAAACTTGAGTGTAGAAATGTGGGCTTGAGAGTCTTTCATGCCAGAGGAAGATTCATCTTTACAGGCTGTAATGTCCATCTGTGTTTCAGTCATGTGTAATGAATTGATAAATCAATGACTGTTTACTTCATCTGATTCCTCCTGCTAGCTGTCTCTTACTTCTTAAGAAGTGCCTAACTTTTTTGGACCTAACACTTTGAAGTGTTTTGTTTGAGGTTTTTTTTGGTGGGAATTTTTTTTTGGGTTGTTGGGGGGTGGGCTGGTGGGATTTCCTCTGCATTTGCAGCTATCTCGTTATTAATTGTGCTTGTTCTAGTTCTGAAGCTTATGTAATAAACTCAGCTCTTGTTGTGTTGGCCAATGAGCAAACAAAGGTGACCTAAAACTCTTCCAAAATACGTGCATGGCTTGGTGTTCTGGAGCCATTTGGCACTTTCTTACTTCCTGATTTCCCCTAGGCCTGATGGAAGTGTCCTACTGCCTCTAGTCATTCAGGTACTTTGGAGAACCACTCTTGCAGTTCCCTGGCACCATTCCCTGGCAAAATTGCTTGGGCAGGTTTTGCTTCAGCATCTAACTGTGAGTTGAAAACCTCAAAGCTGCCTTGATCTGATTATTTAATGGAATTGGGTGTCACTTTTATTGCTTTGAATGTTGGTCACTGTTCCTTGGTCACACCCAAGACAGAAGTAGCACATCTCATATGGGGGTTCACTACCAGGAAGGGTTAGGATTCTCATGTCTCTTGCCCAGCTTATCTTATGCAGATCTGGCAATGTGATGGAAAGATTAGAGGCTACAGCAAACTTGTTTTATAATTTATATAAAAATCCTACTTCTCCTACTGTGGCTGGATTTGCAACAAAAAACAATCACGAGTCCAAATCTGAAGTCTTTAAGGAACATTTGTGTAACTTTGATGTTGCAAAGACTTTTGAAAGTGTCTGTGTATTCCAGACTATCATTCTTAAGATGATAATGGCATCACTGTTAAAAGCTAGAGAGAGGTGTCACCCATGTTAGATCTAAAGTCTGTCTCATGCATAGTTTTGCTTATATTTCCATGCTTTTCTTATGCTTAGTACATTTCCAACTCTGCCCATTAAGTGCTGCTGATTTTCAGAAAGTTTGTTTTTTGTTAGAATGCAGGCAGGCAGTGTAACATACGTGTTTCCCCTTTGAGCTGCAAATAATTAATTGCTCTCATGTATATTTGCATCAATGTCTTGTCTTCAGATTTTTCCAAATAGCAGGCAAAGATGGTGATAGCATATGGTTGCTTCTAATGTTTGTTCCAAAGTCAAACCAATTACTTAGCTTGCATCTTATGAACAACAAAGTGGTTATGATTTCATGGGGACTATGAAAAATGAATAAAGATAAATGGCAAACTGAAAAGCAGCACAGTTCAGAATTTGGCTTATTTGTGGGGTTATACTCAGGCTGTCATTCAGAAACCATTCTATTTAGGAAATAACTTTGAGACAGAGTATACCAACATCTTCCCTGGATCATCAATAAGTAATATAGTCTCTGAGACTATATTACTTTCTGAAAATTTCAAAATTAACTACTTTAATGATATCCTTTTTAGGAGCTTCATTGACTTTTTTTTTCAACTGGTAGAGAATTGAACAAAAACTCTTGCAAAAGGTCTCTTTATTTTGTCTTAATTTCAGTTTCTGTTCCTTATTCTATGGTTCTCTATAATGTTTGCAGTAATAAGGCACTGTGGCATTTTCCTATTCCCTTTCACAGTGAAAACTTAAGAAACCCAATTGTTTTGAATAAATTTCCTGGTCTTATTTACTTAAAATTAATCATGGTACCAGGCCCCTTCTTAAGCCAATCTTCTGGTGTCACTTTGTGCTGGTTTTGGCTGGGACACAGTAAATTTTCTTCATAGTAGCTGGTCTGGAGACATGTTTTGGATTTGTGCTGAAATCAGTGTTGATAATACAGAGATGTTTTTCTTATTCCTAAGCAGAGCTTGCACAGTGTCCAGGCCTTTTCTGCTTCTCACACCACCCCACTCTTGAATCATTACCCTTGCTTTTCATTGTGTGCCTCATTTTCCTTTCCTCTCCTCCTTTTTCATCATGTGCCTTATTTTCCTCTTTTTGCAGCCTTTCTTTGAACTCTTAGTTGGCTGTTGTCACCAAACCCAGGAGCATTCATTAGTTTACAGCTTTCTTCTTTCAAGTCCCTTGGCAAGAGGTGTATGTTCACAAAGACTGAAGAGGGTAGGAAGTGGTACATTAGCATATAAACACAGTTCATAAATTCCCATAAACAAAGTTCATACATTCCCAGTTGCTGTTTTTAGTTGGTACCCCTTGAACTGTGCTTTCAGGTCCTCACGTGTACTTTCCATCATCTGCTGCTTTTCTGTGGAGATTCTTGAAGGAATGGTTTTCTAGAAGAATTGTGTTTATCCTCTTGATAGCCACCTGTCTTAGCAGACCTAATTCTGATTGCTTTTTTGTTGTTAGTTTGTTTGGCATCTGACTGTTGTTCCTCAGGTGCACAAAGAAAGTGACAGCATGGAAACCCATCAGGTTCATCCGTGCTGCTGCTTTGTTCAAGTACTGTAATTTCCCTGCCCTTCATTCTCCTCTACAACAATTCCCTCCTCAAAAAACACACCATCTCTTTTTGCTCATCTTTGGAGCCCTGTTTTAGTAGGCTGCCCACTGATGCTTAAGCACTCTAATTACTCTGTCATCATGTCTATACATATTTTCATTTATTTTTTAGCTTTAGAAAAACAAATCCTCTCCTGTAAAACCAGGTAATGGGCTGGCCAGAAAATCTGGTTTTCTGTGTTCCTTTTTTTTTGTTCCTATTATATTTTAATAACTGATACAAACTGTAAATGAAACCCTTGGTGTTGGGAGAGTAGAAAAGAGAGTAGCTGAGGATGTGGGCAGAAGACTAAGACCTGCTTTTTGTATCTTCTTGTGGATATATTTCTCAAAAACAAAAGTATTAGTGTGTTGGACTTGGGGATGTGTTTCTAATTGAAGATTTGTTTCAGTATAATTAACGTTTAGGAGATTAGTGCACTTGTGTACTTCTGCAGATGTTCTGTGACTTTCCCTGACAGTGGCTAGATAGCTATGCTGAACCAGAGTCTCCTAGTGAGATACTCATGGCTGCAAGAATGGTGGTAGTGAAACCTTGAAACTTTGAAAGATGTTGCTACCTTCCCGTTGTCCAGTGGATGTAACTCCTGCTTGGGAAAATTAGCCGTATTTTCATCAAACTTTGCAGGGAGTAAGGCTCCTCTTAGTATCTTATAGGTGTCTTACTTTGCAATGAAATTTATTAGTCTTGATCTGAATTAGGATGAATATTTCTAACAACTAGGTACCCAGTCAGAAAACATGAATGTTTTTCTACCTCAGAAATAAAACCTTCAGTAGTGAAGATACTTTTTACTAGCCAACAAAACTAATATAGAGTAATAATTAAAGTAGTGGTGTGAGAAGTATAAATGTGTTAATTGTGGGAAGTGCCTGACCTGAGATTTTTCTGTGTATCTTTAATTCCTCCATCTTTTCGGGGGCTTAATCCTGAATATGGGAACAGATTGAAGCTTAGTTTTATTGCTGATGTAAATGAAATTAAGTCTGTCTGCAGGAGTAGAAGCTGCCAGAGTTAGAGGATATGGACCCTTTCTAACAAAACTCCACTAATGTTTCTGAAAATTGTGTTCTGTAAATTGACTATAGCTTTTAATTTATGCTTGACATGAGATTTTTACTTGAAAATTATAGAGAGATGTTAGAGTAGTGAGTCTGTACCTGCTGCTTGTGGAAATGTAGGGTCTGCATTAAAAGGTTGAATAGTTTTCAACAATACACATTGCTAGATATTCCCTTGTTTCTAGTTACGTATAAAGCTGAGGTCTTCTCCACTTCTTCTGCTTTGTTAAATAACTTTATTCTCTCACAGAGGTTTGTCTGCAGAGAGCATTCATATATTTTTTTTCTGACACAGAAAGTATATCTTACTTATTTGAGTAGCTAGATTCCTCCAGCTGCCTAGTTTCAGTTCCCTGACTTACACTTCTCCCCTGTGACAGAGGTTATGGTTACTTGCTCCTTATCAAAGCACCAAGTTATCAAATGCTTAATCATATGCTGCTGAGCTTCCATATAAGTTTATTTCTTTCTAAGGAAATCCTACATTTTTAAAGACTTTCGTTTGGATTATGGAAACCTCATGGTAGACTTGAGTCAGGTTTGAAGGTTTAGATTGATGCCTTTGGGATTATTAGAATAAGAGTGCCATTCATTCATTCATTCATGAATCCTTCTAAATTACATTTGGCTTCTCTTCCATGAGATCTATATTTTTGTAAGTATTAAAACTTTGATCTTGTACTTAGCAAGAGAGGAAGAACATAGCAATTGAGGATGAAAAGTCCTTTCAGAAAAAAAAGCCTAAAGGCTTGTTGATACTGGACAGCAAAGCAGGAAACTACATGTGTCATAAAAGGCTCCAGTTTGTTGGATAAAGGCTGAAACTCAGGATGTAGTCTATAAATACAAAACAGGTTCATAAAAATATTTTTAAAGTGCAGTTCTGAGCACTTTAGAAAAGCTGACACATAACTGTTCAGCTGTTTAATATAAATATATTTGTGCAGATGCATACACACACATTCAATACCATACTTTCATTTTTAAACATGAATATATTCAATTCAGTGATATTTATTTCCCTTATGAGACTGGTAACATTACTAACACCAGATATAAACTTGGGACCATATTTTTTGCAGATTCTAAACCAGCAATTTAGTGGAGAAGCAAAACAGAAGGAACTCTAATTTCAGCAGGCAGAAGGGAAGGAATTTGTGAAGCTGAATATTTACCTGCACAAAAAGTTGCAACCTTTTTTTCCCTATAGTATTCTGTCACAAGTGTTTAATTTTAAGCAGTACATCTGGCAGTCTTCTGGGGATTTTGGAGAGGTCTTCTATCCTGACCAGTTAAGAGCTGTTAAAATTTGTCACTCAACTTGGAAATAAAAGTGTTTGTGCTTGCTCAGGCTATTGGCCAAGCAAGATGGCTGGAACAGATTTACTTGCTGCAGCTAATGACCATGTTCGCTTTTTTCCCTTTGACTTGTCAAGTATGAACTTACAGGGATCCTTTTGCTTACACAGTTGCTTTGTTTTTAGACTGAAATGACCATCACTCAGAATAGCTGCTTAAAATACAGTAATTTGGA
Organism: Geospiza fortis; assembly: GCF_000277835.1. Taxonomy (NCBI): domain Eukaryota; kingdom Metazoa; phylum Chordata; class Aves; order Passeriformes; family Thraupidae; genus Geospiza; species Geospiza fortis. The sequence goes on from NW_005054305.1 coordinate 11,360,667, forward strand.
TATCAGAACAATTTGTAGTTGTACAAGAGTGTGTCTCTGGCTGATTATCTGTTGTTGTGCTTTGTTGAACAAGGAAAGGTAGAAAAACATTTTTTTTATTGCCATGTTTTAAATTTTTTTATCATTTACCAAATATCTTAATAACTACTACAGCAGGCTCATAATAGTTGTGTTGCTGTAATGCTATGTCACTCTGAATATGCTTATGCCTTCATCCTTCTCTTGATTTTTTTTCTAATTGTACATATTTACATGCAGATACCAATCTGTCTGAAATCCTCCCATTTTACTTGTTTCTGTTGCACAGTTGTTTCAAAGGCAGTCTCCCAAGATGAGACTTGGTCAACCCACCCAACACAAACAAACTCTTATCTTCAGTGTACTATTGTCAAGACCCAAACTCAGTCAGATTTGGTGTCTAGACCCCCCCAAAAAAGCAGGACTGTGAGTGAAGAAAAAGTAATTGATATCTGACTAATATTGCTGCCTGTTTGGTTTGTTAGCGGTATGAGACAAAAAATGGTTTTCTTGAACTTGTGCTTTAGCTGTTTCTGCATGTATTTTTGAGGTTTTTGTTAAAGGAGCCCTGTTTTGCATCTCATGGTCTGTTACTTGACTGCAGTCTGTTTCTAGAGTGAATAGCTGATTAGAAAATTAAAGTAATTTGAAACCACTCAGAATTGTTAGCTTAAAGGAAGCTGCTGTGCCATCTGCTTGTGCCAGTAAGGGTGCTGGACCACATACTGTCAAATAAAACCAAACCACAGAAATCTCATGTACCCAAGTACTTTTCTGTGTGATTAGAGCTGCTCTTACCTCAGGTGGCATTTTGAGAAAAAGAATATAAACAGGGATTTAGGTCACAGCTTGTAAACTACCAAATTCTGTATGGTTGTTTTGCATGTAAAAGCAGTGGTGAAACACATTCATTTCAGGAAGGCTATGTCATTATCCTTCTGATGGTGGAATGTAAGGATTTTTATTTTTATTTTTTCTGAGACAGTGTTTTGGAGTGGACTTTTAACAAGGACTGCTTTGTCAGCTGGGTGCAGGTCATTTGCAGGGAGGCTACCTGGTGTTTCTTGCTGCAGGGGCTCAGGACTATATGAGTCCCTTAACAAGATGATGTGTCACACTTGTGCTCTTTGCCCTGAAGCATTTCCCTTGCATGTCTCTGAGCAGTGTCAGTGTGGGGAAAATAATGACATGAGAGAAATTCAGAATTGATACCTGTAGTTCACCTGTTAAATTTCAGAGCTTGAAGATTATGCTGTTGGGACTGGCAATATAAAGGCTAGAGACCATCTATAGCCGACTGAATGTTTGTCCAGTATTGTTAAACACCTCTTTGCAACCCCTAAGTCTCCAAAAGAAGATATAGGGTTCTAATTTTGGAAATTTACATTGTTTAAACAAAGATGCAGCTTTAAGGACACTGTTCTCTTATCCATTCTAAACCTGTGGCTTTGATGATGAAGCTAAATGCCTTCCCTGTTGCTGTGTCTCCAGGCATTGCTGCAGGGAGACTCTGGGAGTTCCGGGGTGAAGAGATCTGCCTTGATCTGGAGACCTCTGCTGAAGGTGAAGACCTCCTAACGGGCCAGACAGCCTTAGCAGGAGTTCAGAAGTCTTACACCAAGGTAAAGTGATTAATTTTTCAAGCAAACCGAATTGTGTGATACAATTCTCAAAATAAGTATTTTTCTTCTTGTGAAATAAACACTCAAGTGCATCTCTGAGCTTTTTCCTTCTTTTGTGTGTATAGCTCCTTGCTACCTGATACAAATGTTGTTATAGCAAATTCTGGGGGAGGGGAGAGGAAAACAACATAATATGCATTGTAGGTTAGAGCCAGAAGTAATTCCTTAGATTATTAGTAGGAAGATACATCTGCAGTTCTTTGTTGGCAAGGGAACAGGCTGTTTCTGAGCTCTACAGCATGCTCTGTTTTTAGAAACATATCCCACTTCAAGTGCCACATTCAGAGCTCGCTTTGAGTGGCCACAAAAATATGGAAACACTCTCTGGTATCTTCAGCAATGGGAGGAGAATGAGGTTTGTATATGATGATGTTCTGTTTATCAGCACTGTGGTAATTTCTTAGCATCCACAACCTATTCTTGCTTGTTCAGGACAAGTACTGGTGGAAGAAAAGGATGTGTGACCCCAAGAACATTGTTGAACTTACCAATGTTACAGTTGCACACATTTAGGGAGATTTGTCTACGCTATGGTTTTGTTTGCCAGAGTTTTGAATGTAGTGATGATATTTGCAGGATCTTTCCTTCATGCTGACAAGATTAATTGAACTAAGTGTAGAGAATTGGCTGAAAAATGTGAGTAGTAGTGGAAATGTTTCCTACAGATTTATTTAGGATTGAACGTAGATGCTTCTAAAGTTGTCAGCTTCTCCATTTTTAAAAACTACCTGTTGCAAGGTGCTGACTTTGTTGTTGGAAAGCTTCCTAAATGAATATTTCTTGATTCACCTGAGAAGAATTGCAGATTTTTCTTGTTAATCCTTTATTGATCTTAATTTAAACTGAAATTGGAGCTCTGAACTAGACCTAAGTTCATTGTCCTTCCATCCATGGAGTAAAATCAAAATTGCTTTTAAGTTCTCCCATTAGTAGAGTCAGTGCTTCAACTCATAACCTTCCCTCATGGTCTGCTATACACATCTGGGGGTGAGTGCAGTAGGCACGGTTGGGCCCCCTCACGCCTTTGCTGCACCATGCCCTCTCTCTTTGCTTCACATTTCTTGGATTTGCTTCACATTTCTTGGATTTCAGCTGCCCTCATGTTCCTCCAGTCCACTAGCAAGGTCATCTTGAACTACTGAGGACACTGTATTCAAACCCTGACTGAGCAGAAAAGCTACTGCTGATGATTACAAAGTGGTTTCAAACTGAAGGCAAAAAACCCATCCAGAAATACTGATCTCTGTAACATTTCCCTTTGTTACATTTGCCTTAGGAGTACACAAAGCAATACCAGTTGAGATAACCATACGTTGCAAAGACACAGCATTTCTTCTGGGAGTTATTTAAACATTTATTTATTTTTGAAGTGCAATTTTGTGCATTGAGAGAGTAAAGACTTCACAGAAGGTATCCTCATAATCCCATGGGGTGCATGGGTGTATCTAGGTGGGCTGGTGGTTAGGTTTCAAACACAGGAGTATTAGTGTAGCGTTGGGTTTTGGTGCTGCAAGCATCCATGAGTGAAATGCAGCCTTGAACACTCTCACTGCTTCCAGCAAGGCAGTTTGTTCTGTGCCTCTCTGTCTCGTTTCCCTTTGTTGGAGGGGTTTGTTGCTAACTAGAAACACATGATACGAGACAGCCAAGTGTTCTGGTGAAAATCAAGGACACTTCATAGCTGTGAAGATTTTATATTTGCCCTAGATTCTTTTTTTTTTCCCCTTTTCCTCGTTGATGCAGCTGTAACTGTTGTAAATTATATGAATAATTGATCAAGGAGTTCTTGTTACCTCAAATCACGTTATGGTTATTGCTTTTTAGAGCTGTGCTGCTCTTTATTGTACTACAGCATTGCTCCTATGCTGTTCTGTGTGTGTGGTTTTTATAGCCTTAAAGTTTTCTTCTGCTTCTGACCCTTTGCTCTTCCCATCTTTCCCCTTCTCTGAAAAAAAAGTGTTGTTTTTGCTTTAGTATATTCCGTGATCTAAGTGAAAAGCAGATCCCTTTTTAATCAACAGCAACACGTTTTAAAAGCCCTTCCCAGCCCTGGGAACTGTGCAGTGCGCACATCTGGTTTCACATAAGCATGAATTGCTGGCTTCACAAACACGGAGCATGTAGTCCTTGCCACAGAGTTAGCTAAAGTGTTCTGTAACTTGAGACTCTATTTGAAATAAAAACAAAATTGTATAGCTTCTTTACCATGCTAATGGAAAACATTTAATTTGCTTTTTTCAAGCCAACCAAAAGTATGACGCAATGCTGCTCAGGCAGATTTACAGTGCCTTTCCTTCCCTAGAAATCAATACAGCTTGGAGGGGCTGCTGTGGGAGCTGGCTAGCTGACTGCAGTCCAGCTGCATTCAAATGTAAACTTCTGTACCACAAACCAAAACTGGTGATTTTGATTTATTCAGGCATCACTGTATCTCTGAGGTTGTGGTGTTGGGTTTTCTTCTTTGCTTTATTGCCATTAATACTAGATTGGATTTCAAAATAGCAGGGTCAGTGGGCTTATGATATTTTTTTTCATGAAATCATTCAGTGATTTTCTGTATTTCCTGAATTACAGTACTTAGGTCTGTGGTAGTGATATCAGCAAAAGCAGATTTACATACATGGCCATGTGTTCCTTTCAGTGGAGTCCTTTTTTCCCCCCCTTAAAAACAAACAAAAGAAAGAGCAGCACCAAAAAGCAGGCCCTCATTCAGTGTGAGCATTAAGGGCTAGCATAAGCATTTTCTACTTTGCACAGAATAAGCCCTGAATATTACATGTTGTTTGATTTCTCTCCTGCTAGAAGAGGTAAAATGCTAGAGTTCTTTGTGAGCCCAAAAAAAGTTTTTAGAGGAGAACCATGGTGTTTCTTCATAAGTGAAGCCAACACTGCAGATTTTCATTGTACACCAACTATTTTGCCTTTGTTTCCTTTCTGATTCCTCACTGTCTCCACTAATAGCTTTGACTTTATTTAAACTCTCCACTATAAGAGGCTGCTGATTTTCCTCTTCCTATTTTTTTTTCCTTAATGGGATTTCAGTCTTGCTTAAGAGCTTTACTTCAGGCAGAAGGTCTTCTCTAGAATGGGCCTTAGGGATCCTTGACACTGCTTTTCTCCCTGAATGCTGTGTTTCTTTGGGAAGTCTGTCGCTGATGGTTTGTGTCCTGGTCATACCAGACACAATTCTACCAGAAGGAAAATCACAACTTGATTGCTAGCTTGCCAAAAGGATATTTCATCTTCTTTTTAAGAAGAAAGTTCTACTTCCATTTCTCATGCAACTGTGATCCAGGTTTTTTAATCCTCCAGCCATTTTTCTCTCATGTACTTAACAATCTCATGCTGAGTAAACAACTTCAGAAGACAGTGTAGAGGAATTGAGGTCCTTTTTTCAGGGATAGCTTGGGATGTCATGGGTTAGCAAAGAGGTGCAGACACATTTTGGAAATACATTTGGTCCACAGATTTTCTGTTTGACTGTTCCAAAGTTCTTGTGAGCAGAAAGTTCTGTCATTATAGTTTTCCTTTTGCCATCTTCCCTGCACTAGCACTGGCAGTCCAGGCTGGAGGATGCCCTAAAGACTTCTAAAGCCACACTTTGAATAAAGTTTACATTTACTACTGAATATTTGCTTTGCATGGTTACAGTACAAGCACTGTATTCCTATGTAAACACTGTAATGAAGTTGTTAAGAAGAAAGGAAACACTTACAGCATTTGCACTAAAGTTCATGGAGCATGAGATAGCTGTGCTTAGGATGCTGGTACTTTGAAGGGATTAAAAAAAGCTTCTCAGAAATAAACACAAAAAACGTTCTCAGAGTAGCAAAACAGTATGCAAGTGATGAGAAGAACGGCGCTAATTATTATGTAGAGAATAATCTGACTTGAAATGCCACAGTGGAATCCACTTTATGATCTGACCTTCCTACATATGAATTGAAAAGCAGGAAAAAGTTCAGGGCATGACCTAAAAATGGTAGTCTGGGAGCTTCTTTAGGTATGTTGGGTCTTATTTTTGTCTAGCCTGAAATGTAGTTTTTCCTCTTGAATCAAACCTGAATAAACTGGTTTGAGTGTTTGTGTTGTCCTCATGGTTCCAGCTCTGCCAGACATAGCTACTTTATTTTAAGAATTACTCTTACTTGGAATTTGAGTCCTAGTGGAAACAGTATTGTCAGGAGGCTGCAATCTTGCTGTTAAGAAACTTAAATAAGATAAGGCTAATCCTATTGTATGCTTCTACTTTCAGAGGTAGTATAGAAACTTGCCTTTCGTAGTAAGGGCACCATACCAATCACTACCTACTTTATGGGATTTCTCTCCCTTTTTTTTTCTGAATTGCTGGCTTGGCTAGACATTAATATTCAAAATATTTGACACAGTTGTAGATGGCATTATACTGTGCCAGCTTTCAGACTTACAGAAAAATAAACCAGCTCTTTTTTTCTACAAGTCAAAGAAGGTGAGAGAAAATAAATTTACCTATAGTCTCTTTGATTGTGGCAAATTTAGGTTTCTTTTATACAGGATGTTTAAATAGTTTTATTTATGTATCAGTAGAGATAGAGTAAGGATTAGAATACTGAATACCTGTGAGCTTTTGCTGAGATGATTTATAAGTTTCAAAACCAGAAACTCTTTGCACGTAATAAGAATTTTTGTATTGTCATTTTGGATTGGTGCTGAACCAAACTTCATTATCCTGCTTCAGGAAGAGATAGTACTGGCTATTAAAAAACAAACAAACAAACAACAACAACCAAATCTAATAATTTTCCTACAGGCGTAGGAGGATAATCTACTTTCAATATTTGTTCTTACCTTGATCTTTTGCATTGTAAGATTAAACTGCAAAATTATTTCAGAATGAGGTTATCTTTTGAGTTGTCTAAATCAACCTTAAGTTTCTTAAAACTTGCAGCATAACAGATGATTTGTAGAGAATTAGGCTGCTAGAGTGTATGTTCTTGAAATAAGTTGGTTTAGAAAAGGCACACTTTTCAGGCTCTCCTAAAAATTAGTTACTCTGTAAATAATTTAATCTTAGCAGTGGTTAGATGTCTGTGTGTGAGTAATTAGCAGTTGTCTCTGCTCCTTTCTTCTAAAGGACCTGAAACTTTTATAAGACCGGATAGTTTTATCAATAGGTTTTGACTCACTGGGAAGATCTGGATTAAGAGCAGAAACTTTTTGTTGTTAAAACAGCAGCTGACTTGCTGTGTGCCCTTGGGCACGTCCTCTTGACTTCCTTGCACCACCTTACCATTGTATCCACTGCTGTTGTCACCACCATAAAGTTCTTTGTAAGCCTGTGATCAAAATACAGTTGAAGATGTTAGTTATTCTGTGTACTCAGCTTCATTTCCTATGCAGTTCTGCATATGGCAGTGTAAAGCACAGTGGAATTATCCAGTTTAGTCTATAAAGAACTTACACAAAATAAAACCACCTTGTGCAACCTGTATTATAGTAAAGTAGATTTGAAAAAAAAAACAACCACATAGAGTTTTATTTTGGATTTACCAAAGTATAGAAATACTGCTAGTAGGGGATAAAGCTGTTTGGTTAAAAATGGGAATGCTCTAACTATAAAAGTTGAGAGGGGAAAAAAAAATCTGTCCTAGAAGGGCTACGTGGCAGTCTTAATTTGCCTGAGTCTTTAGCAGAGGTTTTCCACTTCTGTTTCTGCCAAGCAAATTAAATTTATGAAGAGAAGCTAAACTCCAAGGGCTGGACTGTTAGTATCTTTTGACAAGGTTAATGTGGTGAAGCAGAATATTGGTAATAATGGGCTGACATTTAACAGTGGACCAGCTGAGAGATCCTTGTGTTCCTACGTAATGTGAAGATTGAGTGTCCTCTAAGCTTATTGTTTTATGTTTTGTACTTGCTTTTGCATGCATGCCAGCGGGACATGCTCTGGGCAGAGGCATAAACTTTTTTCCTTTTTTCTTTCACAAATACATTTCTTTCCTGTCTAGAGCTGGAAAAGAGAAGCACAAGAGGGGTTTTGTTAAATACAGCAAAATCTAATTACAGCTTGATTTAAAGCCACATTTACACAATGGCTGAGGGGTGAGTTCACTTCCACAAAAACAAACTTGTTGGCTTCCTACTGTGCATCGGGGAATGTGAAGATGCATGTCCTGGAGAGCAACTGCCTCCCTCTGCTGGCACCAACTTTTCTTACGCTGTGCTACAGCTCTGCTACATGATATAAAAATACAGCTCTACTCCTATATGAAAGAACAGTGATGCATGAATTCATGGGTGTGTGCTCATCTTACTGGTTGTGCCACAGGTAATACATGGGACATTGCGTGTTCCGTGTGATAGGCCTGATGTCTGTTTTCCATGAGCTGTAGAAACCTTGTTCCTCTAAAGGAATTGTTGTTTCCTCCAATATGTATCTTGAACAGTTATGTCCCTGGTGGTTCAAAGGGAAATGTGGGTGAACAAACTGCATTTTCTCACCATTGTGGTTTTCCAGTGCGCACCTCTGGAAAATGCAAGATCTCATTTTGTTTGCCTGCTGAAGTAGCTGAAAATGTGCTTTTCTTTCTTCAACTGGTTCAAGTGTTCTGCTGTTCTTTTAACTCAGTTTCTCAGATGACAAGGCTGCACATCTCCAGCTTAGTGAAAGTTCATCATTTGTAGTAGGTTTTTCACTTCCAGGGATACCTTTTGCTCAAGAATGCCATCACAGGTGGTTTCATAACAGCAGCTCATGGTTAGGACTGTGGTCTTTCTTTATTTTTCCCTTGTTTCTGGCGGATGACTGCATTTTTAGCAGTTTTTTATTATTGAATTTGCACTTTATGCTGCTACTCCTTCCATTTCTGCTGCTCTGGTTCATAAGAATTAGAATAGCAGAGTTTAGAGATTAAACTGCCACTCTCTAGAAAAATGAGGTTCAGTGGAGATAGAAGGTGGCCAGTGGTGAGACTGAAGTTGCTGTGCTGTCCAGCAGCATTGCTAAGCCATGTTTGGAAGCTGCTTGTTGAAGAGATTTGTGTTACTGAGAGGCCGGGGTGAGTGAGTTGGTGTGCATGGGAAGTCTTGGGGAAGGACGAACAGGCGCAGGGTAGGTGAGGAAGGAAGGAGTCACTGATATTCACAGAAATCAAGGAGGGACAACAAAACTTGCCCAGAAGAAAGCATTGCAGACACACAGGTGGAGAGGCAAAAGTAGAGATGGAGGGCCTAGCATGGACAGCATGTGGATGGAAATTAGTGGAGGAATCTATGTCCCTATGAGCTGTGTCTTTAAAGTGGGGTTGGCATTGTGAAGTCCAGAAGATAACAGGGATGCAGATCTGCAGAGTGCTTGTGAGAGAACAATGAAATGATGAAATGAGAGTTTGGCAGGGTATTTCTGGCCATGAAAGAATCACCCAAAATTGTTGGTCCACCAAGAGTTGGCGTGGCAACATTTGAAGAAATGTAAAGTCACAAGAGGCAGAGAGAAGAGGGGACAAGATCTTGTAAGATGAATTGTTCTTTCACCACTAGAGTGATCTCCTTCTTTCTTTTGTTTGTTGTCCGTTCATTTCACACTTTTCAGAGTATTTCAACCCAGCCATATTAGTGTGATTCTGGTGAACAATGTCTGAAGTTGATGAAGGGGAAAAAGAGGACCACAAAGCTTGCTGTGATACTGAGAGAGGTCAGTGAATGAGACTGACATCTGTGTGTATAGCTCTATACAGTTGCACTCCAAAGACTACAAGAAGGTCTCTACCATGAAGTCATACCTGAGGAACTCTGTCCTTCTTAAGTCTTAGAATTTTATTCAGTTTATACAAACTTTTATGAACAGCAAATCACCATTTCTTGCTGCTTCTTGAGATATTTCTGGGCTTTTATGGTCCTTGCTGGAGTTCCGTTATTCAGCGTTTTGCATTTTCTCCGAGAATTAGTCATGTGAAGGTCATCAACTGCAGAAAGAGAAATAAGTTGTCTTTTTCAGCACTGTTTTGTCTGCATTGTATGTGGCCTTCAAAACTTAAGGTGTCCCTAACTGCTAGGAGGATCCCCTTATGACTTAGCCTTTTCCATCATATAATGTTGAAGTTCTGATCTAGTAGAAGGAAATGAGCATTCATCAAGATAAAAAAGCAGTCAGGTCTCACCGTAGTCTTCTCCAAGCCAATACGGTGAAGAAAATGCTGATGGTAAGGAGAATCTTTGAGCACATTTATGAATATTCAGGGATCAGAGCCAACGTTTTGTTTGGCTGCCCACAGGAGAATACTGGCATTCACACTGCAGTACAGTGCCCAGTGAAGTACTCATTGTCACAACCCATGTGGTCCCTGTTCTTTGTCTCCCAGGTGGCTCTGGGCAGTCACTGCTGGAAACCACACAGATACCTAAAGGAGTTGTGTGGCTTTTGCATTGTCTCATGTCAACTAGAAGTTCTGCAGTTGGCCTCTCAAGAGGAGATGACTTGAAGGGCAGAGGTGTATGGATTGCCTCTCCCTTTTCTTCTGATTATTTTTTATTGTTAAATGCTTACAAAAAACAAAGCCAACAATCAACAGTTCGATAAGATCCCAGCTACAGTCAGTGTTGATATGCAGAAGTGACTCGGTATGAATTGCAAGCTTTGTTCTTTTGGAAGCTTTTCTTTCAGCTGTGACAATTGTAAAGTTATTTTCCTAGGAGATGCTCAGGTCTTCCACCCTCACCCCTAGTAGTGGAACTGACTAGGTGTTCCTGCTATTTCTTCAGTGGATACATATTCAGAGATAACGACATTTTCAGCTGTATTAATTACCAGAGGTGCACCGTCAAAATACAAGGTATGTGATCTTACTACTTCCCTGAAAGAGCCATAAAACCTAAAAACAACCAAATTCTGGCCCTTGTAAAATTTTTATAAGGAAGATTAGACTTAAATTTATGAAGAAGGATATTCCAAAAACATGTAGTATATGAGAGAGGTTGTTTTCTTTGTTCTAATTACATTGGATCTTCTCTCTGTTTTAAATAAATTTAACTCCTGTGGTGAATCTAATTTTTATTCAACCAAAGGTTTTTTGGGGCCCTATCCAAGTGAGAAAGTTTACATAATTGAGGCATTGGGTGGGATAACCTTTCTGTTGCATCCACTAGATACGGTTGCATAAGGGGCTTGATGTACCAAATGTGGCCAGTAGATCAAATTCATCAGTTGACTGCTAATCTTGAGCATTGAGTGCCCACTGTGGATTATTCAGTGAAGTCTGGTTAGTGCTGACCAGTAGTGATATGGGGCATTGAGCTGTTCAGAAGGCAGTAGCTACGTGTCTTCTGCACCAAGAACTCCTGCACCCCTCCTTCACAGAGGAAGCAGCTTTCTTTATCTGCCAGGTTGTGAGCTGTAAGTGAATTTCCAGTGGAGGACCTCAGTCCTGGAATTTCACTGCTGTCATTGCCCGTTCTGGAGTTGTCTCCCATCTCTCCAGAAGTTCTGTCATGGCACCAGATGTAGCTTTTCAAGATAGTCTTTATCCTTCCATGAGGGCAGCTAATGTCATGCTGGTGATAGTGGGTGATCCAGAATTACCTGCTCTGCGATAAAATTAAATGTTTCCACCTAGGCCTGTTTCTTAAAAGTTGTGTTGAATGAAAAGAACCCCAATTTATTTTTTCCAGAGGAACTGGTACTAGGCTTTGTGATCTCTTGAAGTCCGAAGAGTACAAAGAATAGAAAATAAATTCTCTGTGAACTCTTTTGTGGCTGATCCTATTTTTCCACTGTTGTCCCTGAGTCCTCCTGCAATGACACAATGTAATGAGAAGAGCTTGTTACTCCCAACAATTAGCAAGTTTCTTTTTAATAGACTTAAGTATAAATACTTGTGCTAGATAAATACACAATTTGGAAGCTTAGTCAGCCTTCCCTGATTTGTATGTGTTGACATCTTCAAAATAGTTTTCTGATCTGTATTTTCCAGAAAGAAACATATTTTTGCATAGATCTGTTTAATACTGTTTAACCAAAAAAAAAAAAGTTAAAAAATAATATCACTGTGTCTCTTTTATTGCTGCTGCCTGTTGCAGCCACAATTTGTAATTTATACTAGATTAGGTGCTCTAAGCTTTCAAAGAAAGTGAAGTATTTTCTCCTATGTCATATAAGCAATATTTGATCAGAAGTGCCCAAGAGTGAGCCACTCAAATGAAGAAAGACCAAAATACATGACCTCAGCAAAAACCCAGTAATTTCAATGTGATTTAAGTTGTCTTTATCTGGAACTGTTTGGCATTAAAGTGTAATCAGTCCAATTTCCAAGCTTGCTATATTTGCATCAGTTGTAAATGAAGTCTTGTGTTTTCTGTGGATTATTCCTGTAGGGTTTGGTCTTCTGTAGAGCTTTCTGTTTGTCGTCTCTCTTCTCTTTCTGTGTTCTACTAACAAGAACAGGTTCAGAAGAATTAATAAAACTATATAAACAATGCTTACTTTGTGACTGTTTCAAGTTGCATCTTAACTCTTTTCTACAACAACATCTTTTGCATTGCTCATTCACTTTTTTCACTGCAATAGGCAGCCGGTAATGAAAATGTTGACTCACCTGAATGATGTCTCTGTTTTCTTTATTCTCTAGATCAGATTGCAAGATAATTTTCAATTACAAGTATTAGATCACATTTCCTTGGACAATTGCTTTTGATTATACTAAGTTACCGCACTCACGTATTTAAGTTATAGTCAACATTTTAAATATCAGTGTTAAGGGAAGCAGGAGAAGATGTCCTAAATGATGTTTGCTCCATATCTTCTTAACTTAGTACTTTGAGTCTCTTCACATTAATGGTACTCCTTGTATTAAAGAACGTTGTATAAAAAGGCAATTGCTTTATCTTGTAACAAAAAATACACATAATCTTGGCAAGGGGGGGTGGGGCAGAAGGGATCTATGAGATGCAGCCTGGATATGCACAGAGTGTAGTCTTTCATTATTTTATAGATTGCATGACAGCAGCCTTTAATTTTTGAATGCCTTAATTCTAGTGCAAGTACTCAAATGACTCACCAGTTATCTAAAGCATCAGGTAACTATACCCATCTTTAGCTTTGTTCTATCTTCTTATCCTTGTTTCTATCTTCATTTTGTCAGTGGTAGGCTACAGTGAGTTTAATTAATGTTTAGAAAAACAAAAACCCAAAACAATGTGGGAAGTGTTCCCAAGTGTTCCCACGAATGCAGCCTCTGCAGGCTTTCTCTTGGGATGGTCAAGACATACGGAGGGTAAGTTCTCTATCTCCTTTCACAGTACCTCCAAACACAACATAACTTGACCCCAACCTGCCAACAGGCTGCACTTCTCAGTTGGAGGTGATACTATTTTTAAGAAGAGATGTCTTCTCTCTGCTACCTGCAGTGGTGCCTTCGTTTTGGAGGTTGGTCTTTGCCAAGGCATGACCCTGGCCTTAGCTACATTCCCCCTCTGCCGACAGATTGCTGTGTGCCACAGAGCGTGGTATTTAACCATGGTGGGGGGGTCAGCCCTTCCAGCTAATCCTATCAAAGTGCTGAATTGCAGGGGGTCAGACAAGAAATCAATACTCTTTTTCCATCTGATTGCCTCAAAGACTATGTAAATTAAATCTGTCTGTCTGTAAAAAAAGTTCTGTCTACACTACAAGAAATATAGTTGGCAAGTATGAGCTGCTGCTTGTGTTGCTGCTGGGAAGGATTTTGCCTGGATAATTTTATTTCCAAAGTAGTTATTGGTAAGTTCCCCTGAGCTTTGTAATAGTGAGATACAAATAATCTACACAACAATGACAATTCTACTGTTTTCCTCACAAGCTGTGTAGATCTGCCTGCAGCAGACTTTGCGAGTTGATGAGGTGAGTGAAGATCTATTGCCACCTGGGAGGCATCCTTTGTTTTCTGGAGTTCTCTGCCTATTAATACCTTTTATGTGTATTTTTGTAGTCTTTTTCTTCTTTGACACATGCTTTTTTGATTTCCTTTTGTTTTGTTGTGTTTAGGCTTTTTCTGACATAATGTACTTCTCAAGTGCTGACATGCATCTCCTTCACCACCAGCAGCTTCTGCAGATCTTAGAGTTTATTTTTTTAATATCCAGGCCAGATCACTTATCCCCACTTAGTTTTGTATTTTTATTTACTTGAGGAAGTTACCTGTAAGTTCTGCCAAACATAAGGCTGGAGGAGTGTCATGGGTTGGGAGACATGAGGTGTTCTAATACATGATATAATTGGGAAGACTTTAACAAGTCTCTGGTTTTACTCTAATTTTTTCTTCCACTGGTTTTGGGAATTGAAATAATAAATATACAGAGACCCAAAAAAATGATGTGAATACTGCAAAACATCATAGATAATTTTCAGACTTCTCCTTTATGCACTCGTAGGTCTGAGAAAGTACATTTAAATTCCAAGTTCTGAATGAATACAGACTTCTGAAATAGGTTTTTGGTCCAACATAGAGTGTAGGATTTTAAAAGAGAAATAGTACATCTAATTTGGTTGGTTTTTAGTCTCATTTTATTGATGTGATGCAAAACAATAGTAGAAGCTACTTTTACCTGATGTAGTGTACTAGTTTACCACGAGAGTTTATTATATGTGGAGTACCCCAAGAGAAAATGAGCCTTCTAAATTCTTCCCAACATCAATATGTCAAAGCTGTTTCCGTTTGTTTTAAATGAAACAGATACGGAATTATATAAATGGGGGAGTTGTATGTACTCTGAACAGCTTGAATACTGTAAGTGAGATAAATGATTAGATTTTTGCAAGTTAGCTGTGCAGATGCTGCAGCCTATGTGCTGAAGTGATCAGCATGAGAACTCAGTCCTGCATGCAGGGTTATCCACATTGCTTCCACTCAGTCCTTCCAAATAGGAATATTCATGCTAGTGAGTGGGATATGGTGGAATTGCCAGCAGCAGTCCAACTGAGTATAGAAATTTTGACATTTTTCAAGTTCTGCAATTTTTCATACTTACGCAGTTTCTGTTAGAGAATACAAATAATGCATACAGTGAAGTCTGTGTTAAACACTTAGGTAACTCTGAAATTTGCTTATGTTTCATTTTTCTAGCGGCCCTTTTACTGTGGTTATGCTGCTTGTGTTTTGACTACAGACTACTGGAATTTGCTTTGAAAATTTCAGTGTCTTATTTGAGGATTACTTTTGGAGCAGCTTCTTCTATAAATCCTGATTCAAGCAAGAAGAGACTTTCTTGGCTCATGTCAGTAAAGACTGCATTGTTGTAGAACATTCAGGGGATAAATATTTGAGACTGACTGAAATGTCCAATTCTGACTTCACTTAGTTTTGAGCGCTCACCTTTTGATCTTACCTTCCCCTGTTTGTGCCTGCTTTCTGTAGGGACAAAAAGGGTTCCTGCAATGCTATTAAGGTTATGTTGTATGGGATTACTGATTGCCCATCCTACCTCTGATATGTTTAGGACTTTAAGACTCACTGCTGAGAGCCATCCACTTGATGTAGTGGGAAGTCAATGATCTCAGGCACTGAGCTTCACTGGATACATTATTAGAAAAGCTGAGTTATACTTGCTGTGTGTGAGTTAGCAATGAAGACTAGGTTCAGGCCTGTAACTGTTACCCTGATTTTTCCTATTCTTATGTTGATATAAATTCTTGACAAAATAATAAACGCCTACTAATGTGATGTGTGTGCAAGCAGTGTTAAATTACAGTGCCTGTGAGATGAAGGCTGTTACGTATTTCCAATTTGCTTAATTTAAAACTAAAAATTCTAATGCTTGTGCTTTTAGAAACTTGTTCTGGAAGTGCAGTGGAGTTATATCTAGGACAAGATCTGAAAGGTTTCATCTGGTTTGGGCACTTCATAAGAATTGCCACCTGAAGAAATTCTGATAGTTGACACCAGTAGTATTACAAGTGGTGGTTTGTGTGAGGCTACTGTGCCATGCAGGCATGTGCTTCTGGGAAATTAGGCACTTTTTTTTCCCTCCCAGGACTAGGAGAGGAGGATGAAGAAAGGCCTGCTGCATTACCCAAGAAAGGCAGAACAGTAAGTAATTTGTCCCTAGAATGTGGTAGAATTCCCCTAGTGCACGTTTCCTTGTCTTCAGAGCACTTCTCAGTGCTCAAGCCAGTTTTGGTGGGATCATCACTCTCCCCTTCACCTTAGTTGGAGCACCATGCAGGGAGGGAAGTGTCTGCTCAAATGTTCAGAGAAGGATGGAAAGGAAGGGGTGGGAGCCATTTGGCTTGAGAAATGGGCACTCATTTGTCTCCATTTATGCTAAGTTTTTATAGCCCTTTTTATGTGACTTTTGTGCTCATTTTGCATTAGAGGACTGGACAAAAGCATCAAGCAGTTCTAGGAAGAAGGGTAAGAGGATCTTATGCATTAGAGGACTGGACAAAAGCATCAAGAAGTTCTAGGAAGAAGGGTAAGAGGATCTTATCAGCTCAGCAAAATTTAACTTGCTAGGTGTACAAGCTGCCCAAGATGAAAGTATGCTCTTCTTTAGGAACATTATATGGAATAAGAGTCCTGATGACTCTTTCATAAAAGAGCTTTTTGACTTGCTCTATTAAATAATTAAATCTCTCTTCCTGGAGAGGCTTTTCATCTGTGCCAGCAAAATGCTTCTGGCTTCTTGTAAGAAGACCGTGAGACTGGATTCCAGTATGGTGAGGCACAGTTGCTGGTTTTATATGGACACAATTTCTAAAAATTTAATTATAATCTTTCTAAGATTAGAATCTAAATTTATTTTACTTTTGGCTAAAAGGGCTTGACATTTAATAGGCTGTCTTCAAACTCGTTAGCCTTGATTTCTGAGGTAACCAAAGCCAATGCATAGTTTTCTTCTGGGATTCATTGTGCTAAATATCTTCAATTCTGGTGTAAAGTAATAAGATCTTAGAGTTGCTCTGAAACCCTGAATTATGGGTGTGGACTGGAGACTTGAAGTCTCAAAGGTTTGCAATCTGTGAGCTCCCAGAGAGCTGCCTGGCAGCAAGGAGGGTTTTGTGCAAGTGCCTGTGTGCATTAGTGTCTGCAAAGAACCACTTCATGTTCCAACAGTCACTCCTTGACTTGCTTTCTAGTTGCATCTTGCAGCTCAACATAAACACCTCCTTGCACAGAGAGATGTAAGAGAGTGAAAAACAGTCTTTGAAGAATAAAAAAACAATGGGGTTTAGAGAGCCTGATGTGTCTTCATTGTCATCATAGAAGATCAAAGAAAACCCTGGAGCTGCTCTTTCTACTCAGAATTGGAAATAACATTCTTAATTACAGAAGTGAGCAGGTCTGACAGAGTTTTTTCTTCAAAGGGAGGAATGCTATACTTCATCTTTCAGCCTTTGCACTCTTTGCAGCATAGCATTTTTGAAAAATTACACCTGTCCTCTAATGGAAGACTTGTATTTAAAGTTTTCCCAGGCCAGTCTTATCTCAGCTGGATATACTCAGCATCAGGTTGTGTCACCCATTTCAGCAAGGTAATCATAGTGAGCATGCTACTAAATAGAGAAGAAGAAAATGCCACCAGGGTGATGAAGATTAATAATGTGGAGGTGCTGGAAGTTTACTTACTATATTGCAAGCTCTTTTTTCTGCTTTTCCATTAGGGGAATCAGTATTTGTCTATCAGCTTTTAGGGTTAGGTGATGCTCTCAGGGTCCCTATTTTCCACCAACAACTACAAAAAATGTGTCTCAACTTATGAAGCCCTTTTGTGGCTTGTTCCAGTGTAGTTTTAACCTCCTCTGTCCTTGTTTGTAAGCAGTCAACTTTTGCTACCGTTACATCTTGTGTTAGGGCTTCAATATCTTACTTCAGTCATGGGGGCTGGTTTTGGTTTGGGGTTTTTTGTTTATTTTTGTTTTTTTGGTTTTTTTTTAATTGCACTCTTTTTTTGTTCTGGTCTGCAAATGTGTCTTTCTCACTTCACCATTTAGAAGCAGAGGCTGTTTTTTCTAGAATATATTTTCCAATCTTTGACTCTCTAGGGTCGTGATCATTGGTTCTGTGTGAGTCAGTCATGCATTATATGGGGTCCCTGTTCTGGATGCACTGTTTAAAGCTATTTCTGTGCTTATTGTAAACAGTGTGGTCCCTTTCTGTGGTTCACCAACTTTTGTGGCCATCTGGCTGGTCAGCCAGAGGCTGTGAAATGGTGGCTACAAGGGACTCATGTTTTGGTCTTGGGAAGGCCTTGGTTGTGCTGGCAGGTGTTACTCCTTTCAAAATGGACAGTTCATGCTGGATCTCTGGTAGTAGCTGTGAGGAAAGGAAATGGAGAGAGGAATAAGTAAGGTGGAAATACAAGAGGGCACAAAGTGTATTGATGTTGTTTGAGGTTACTGCTGAAATATGGTGTAGATTTCAAGAAAACCTTGCACTGGAGGAAAAATGGATGGAACTTGAGAAGGAATGTAAAGTTGACATTGGTATGGAGATGTGTTAGGTGGCATGTTTCAGGGTAATGTGAAGTCTTTTACATGACCTTTTGTTTGGGACTTGTGTGTTCTTAAGAATAGAATAATACTGTGTTATTATTCCCCTTTTGGTTTTGTGTCTGAAGTACAAGTGCTCAGCACAGCAAACATCTTGCAGGCTTCACTTCAGATCCTTTTATGCCACATGCATCAGCAATAGGATGAAACACACCTCACTGACAGCTGAACTGCTCCTCCCCTGGCTCTCTGAGGTGCCACTGATGGACTGATGTCATCATTTCAGTCAGGCTGCAGTGAAGATACTGCTAGCATGTAGGTCTGTGGAGGTGAGGGATGGTAATGTACCTTGAAATGCGGGAATGAGGGATTTTTTTGTTTGGTTTTACTATGATTCTGAGATAAAGGTGAGTAAGAATGCTATAGCAAATAGCATTTGTAGGGATCAATCTTTGTGCCATCCTGCAGCGAGTCTCTGGCATTAATATAGAGACATCTCTGCCTGTTATTAAGCTTACAGAGGAGTTATATCTGGGACCTTTATGGATATAATGAGCATATTTGAAAAAAAAAATAAAGCTTGAAGTTCCAGGTTATCTGTCTGACTTCAAAACATGATTGAGAGCATTGACAAATGCACATGTGTGGATAGGTAACTGTTTGCTTACCAATCACAATTGGGACAATCCAAGAAATGTCCTCATGCTACACAAAATGAAAATAAGTTTGTTCACGCTGAGTGCCAACTTCAAGGCATTTTTGACTTCCAGAGAAAAGTTTATGCAGCAAACACTTGGACCATGTTTTATTTTCCTCCATAAATTATGATGATGAGTGATGAGTTTGCAACCAGTTGGCAGACTTCCCATATACTTGCCTAGGAAAGGAAAGAGCTCAGCAAATAGCTGTTGTGAAATCGATGGTTGTTTTCAAAGGAAAAAGAAAATAATGCTAGATAAATTTATTTGGGAAGGAAAACTGGAATGTAGAAAAATTAGCGGAAGAAAAAAATGTCCCCTTATCTTTTAAATTTTGTGAATGTCAGAGGTACCATCCAAAAATCGTAAAATTTTGTTGTTATGTTAACATAACCATGGGGTGGTTTAGCTAACTTCTGAAAGTCTAATGAATGCATCAAGCCAAGTAAAATATTCATTAGAGTAATTGGTTCAGTTCAACCTCTCAAGGCTACAGCTTGGAAATATATACACTATTGCCTTTAGAAATGCAGCATGTTGATTCACCAGCCATTTTGCTCAACTCATTTTTATTCCATATGCTTACTATACTTTGCAAAATCTAATTAAGTAACTGAAGTAGCAGTTTGCAAGCAATATTTGATACATTTTTAAGCCAAAGTTTAAGTGATATTCAGAGTAAAACCTGTTCGGTTGCAAGACACATCAGAAATTTTGAAGATATTCTTGTATTAAAATAATTGGATATGGAAGTACTTACACAAGTGATAATAATGTAGTAAAAAGTTATTTGTTCCAAAATAGTAATCTGTTTGTTAATTCTCTTAGATATGCCTAAATGAAGTGTAAAATTCATTAATGTGCTAGCTAGAGAGTTTCCACTGTAGGAAGCTGGTTTTAGTGTCATATGATGAATTCATCATACCCTCATAGGTTTTCCTCTCTCCTCCCCTCTGTGATGGGCATCTGCCTCGGACCATATGGTTTTGGAAAATTTTAATTGAAATTCTTCTGTCAAGGAGCTGAGCTAGAGAAAGCCTTACTTGCTTATAATTGCTAAAAATGTTGTAGAGACCTTCTGTTTCCATGCGGAGGAGCGGGAGCTTGAAGCTTAGCACAGGCGGGTAGCTTGTGCCAGGGACAGGCTTTTGCTTTCGATGAAAGTCTGCCGAATATTGGCCAACTTGCATACCTTCCACAATTTCTTCATTTCCAACAGAGACTTGCTGGAGTCTCTTGTGACTGTGTCCTCATGAAACCTGTGTTCTCTGGGATCTGATGAGTCTCTTGTGACTGTGTCCTTATGAAACCTCTCCTGGCTTCTCTTGCTGGCGCATCTATAGATGGCTCTGTCCTGTCACAGGTCCAGTGCATGCTCCAGGTGCTCGTGTGCTATCACCATGGGTGGCAGGGCAGGCTGGTGGAGCTCTGCATCAGCCTCAGTTGGAGTTTTAGCCATCTGCTATTGCCAAATGTGGGTTCTTGTGAATGACCACTGACCCTAAATGTTAGCCCCACTGTGCAGTTCCCCATAGCATCCTGACCCAGCATAGCGTCACAGTGGTTAAAAGCAAGTGTAAAAATGCCATAGACATCAGCACTCTTCTGGCTGATCTGCAGAGCCAAGCACAGAGGTTTAGTGAGTATTGATTCTGCTGCAGAGACAAATAGGTGTCTCTTGAAATGCACCTTTGCAGTTGTTTGTGGGTCCTTCAACTACTGCTGCCACCATGATGTTCTAAAAGAGAAAGCAACTCCTGGAATAAACAGCCTGCTGCAATGGTGTGTTGAGAGTGTGCTGCCAGGGCAGCCCTTGCTGGGGCTGTGGGTGAATGCCCTTGGAGCCAGCAGCTCTGTGGGAGGAGGCAGAGGCTGGCTGCTGGGGAGCTGTGCTGGAAATGAACAGGGTGAAGCAGTGAGGGCTTGGGGAGCTGCTGGGCAGAGGGGGGACACACATGTAGGCTTAACAGCCTGCATGGGAGGGAGCCAAAACTGAGAGCCCCATAGCAGCTGAAGCCTGGTTAATTCCTGTTTCAGTTTTTCTGGTCATTTTTTGAAGTGTCATACGTGCCTTCATGGTTTGTGAATGGGAATTAGATTAAAAGAATGGTTTGGGTCTCTTTGACTTTATTTTTTTGTTTGTGTATCTTTTCTTTTTCTTAGCATTCCAAATAATCAGAGGACTAGGGTAAAGGCTTTTATTGGTCTTATTCCCCTGTTGCTATCTTTGGCAAAAAGTCATTACAAAGATAACATTTTTGATCTGAGCATCAAATCATTGTGCATCTTTTTCACATGCCTCTTGAACTCTTCCAGTTATGTTTTTAACCCCTGTATAACTGCCTCTCCTGCCTTCTTCATTAAGTACATAGTTTCCTGGTTTCAAGGAGTATGGCTGAGAAACTTGGAATATTCCACAGTATTTTAAAGAAACACAGTTTATAAAAATTGATGAGCTTCTTAGGTGATGTAATCTAAAAAGAAAGACTTAATAAAACAGCCTTCTTTTATCAAAACACAAAACTTCATGTTGACTGAACATTGAATCAAAGAGTAAAATGTCGCTATTCCTGCACTTCTTTTTTATTTCCAGCCATATATAGCTTTGAAAATATTATTTTTACAGCACTGAAGTTTACTTCTAGCACAGAGCAACTCTTTATGAGCAATTTTCACTGGCAGATGAAGAAAGCTGTGACGTAGCTATTTACATATTGCCAGTAAATATGGTCTTGCAGTGTTACCACATTGAGATCTTGTTCCGTTAGTAAAATTTTATATAGTAGCAAATATAATTTTTGTACTGAAGTAAGTACAATAGCTAGAAAGTGTTTATAGACAGCCTTTCATATCATGCTCTTGGACTGTGCCTGATATTATGTGGGGCTGGTGATAAGAGCAAAGAATTAGGAAAAATGCCAGTGTGGGCACAGTGGAATTCGTTATTGCAGTGGGGTTCAAGATCTTGCTAGTGTAATGTTTATGTGTATGGTTTATGTGTAACTTAATCAAACATCTTAGAAATGCATTGTAGTTTGTATATGCATAATGCATATGATATTTTTGTAATATCAGTCATGAAAAATGTACTGTATCTCACAAGAGAGAGCTGGCGCCACAACTGGTTTTTCTGATAGTCAGGCTGTGTATTTCCATCTTGTCACTGATGTTTGAAAACCTTTTGGTCAATGTAGAGCTTAGGTGATTATATGAACCATGTGGGAGCAGGAAACATCTGAAGAGTGTTTTTTTTCTGTTTGTGCTAAACAGAGTGAAGATTAATTGAAGTGTACTACCAAGGAAGACTAAACAAGCGTCTGTATCTTTTTTCATTATTATTTACCTGATGTAAAAGCTCCCAGCATCTTTCGAATACACAATGTTCTCTTGGATCATAACATTCCTTTGTTTTGTGGACTTATTTATAGAATAAGCATAAGTAAGCATGTACGACTTGGTTGTGTTAGTTCCCCTTGCATCTGAGTAGTCTTTGCTCGTGGTAAGTATTTCTCAAACGACTTAAGTTGTTTTGTATAATGGCAAAAATTTCCTTGGCATTTGCACCGTAGCCTCGTGAAAGCTTAGTTAGGACTTTATGTGCCAATGCACACAGAAGCCCTCTGATCATCTGGGTGTCCGCCCACGGGTAAATGTAAAGGACAGAGGGGGTCCTGTTGACTTCTGTAGGGCTGCTGTGCACTGAAAGCATGTGTGTGGTGCCTCTCTGATCTGAGGTCCACGTTGTAGCCCATGCAGTAATGCACAAAAGCTGAGATCTGCTCTGCATGGTGCTGGCAATGTGTACATTGAAAACAAAAATTCCTG
>NW_005054305.1:11383337-11458339 GCF_000277835.1 Geospiza fortis
GCAGACCTAGCAAACTGCAAGTGGTGAGCTTCTCAAAGGGCACACCTAAACAGATCCTGCTTTTCAGAGATGGAGACAAACCCCCTCATAGGTGAATCACCCAGCAAAACAACAACACCACCGCAAAACCCCAGCCAGGGATTTGATGGTGACGCACCCAGACAAGCAGCAGTCGCAGACGGTGATGCTGCGGGCTGCAAGGTGTGCTCGGCCGGGCCGTGGTTCCGCGGGTGCCTCGGCAGCCCTGCGCTCCCCGGGCAGCCCTGCGCTCCCTCGGCAGCGCTGTGCTCGGCGAAGGGCTATAATTAGATTAGCAGCCTGCTCAGCAGCGGTGCCAGCCTGCGAGCCTCAGCGAGCATGTGCTGGATTCTGCATGTGCCTCCCGCTTATTGGCGGCCGGGGTTGCTGCCTGCCGGTTTGATAGGTTTCCCCAGTAATCTTTATGCTGCATTACAGACATAGATACAGAGAGGTACTGCGTGCATGCAACGGGAGAGGTGCTCAGCTTGTAGCGTAAAAGAAAGCCCACAGATGAAAGGCACTGGTCTTTGTTGCAAAGCGTCAGTACTTAAGGACTGCTAGCCTGGGAGTGGAGAGGTCAGTGAAGGAGTTTTACTTGGTGGTAATTACTTTCAGGTCTTTATCTCTCCGGTAAAACAGTCATGCATGAAATGAATACTGTTAATCATGTCATCTGTTTAATTTGATCTTGCTTTCGTTAATGTCATGTATACTCCGGTGGGAGAACCGTCAGATTGCAAAACATATCATTGGAGTGGGTTCAGTTCAAAAATAGAGCATATTTCTATGAGAATATTGCTTTCATCTGAAATTTTGAGCCTGTGCATGACAGTGATTTTACTGGTTGCCTTTTGTTATGCTAATAGAAATATTTCTTTTAGTGGAATGTTTTCTGCCGAGGAATTGAATTAGAGCATTTATAACTATTAGCATATGAAGATAAATCTGTAAATATTTATCAGTTTAAAGAATAATTTTGTAAAGTATTCTTTAATATGATCACAGCAATAACTATCTTGATGGTTCTCTTGCAACAAGGTAGAGGGATGAGGAGTATTATGCTATTGTTCTTTCAACAAAGATGCTGGAGCCTTCATGTTTGGGTGGATTCTTTGTTTCATCTACTGGCTTTTATTTTAAGTGGCTTTCAAAATGAAACTGAAGCTATTCAGCCTGGTAGATTTCAATATATCCTTTGCTTGCACATACATGTATTTTGTACGTATTTATTGTTCTCAAAGGCTGGATTTTGGCCCATAGCCTTGTTTATTGTGAGAACTGCCTTCAGCAGTAGAAAGAAACAAGATATATATATGCCAATCTTTTAATCTGTGATTCTGAGACTATTACAGTATTTATCATAGCGTCATACTCATTTAAGTTTTTTCATACTTGACCTACGCATCAATTGATCACAACTTTTCCTATAAAAAGCATGCATATTTAATGAAAATATTCTACAGTGAAAGCTATTCAGAACAAAAGAAAGCAAGCAAAAAGTATTAAAAAAAGTCTCATAATGTAGGCATGACTCATTTGATGAGTTTTGAATATTAAGGCTGACTGGTGAGACTTCAGAGTTAATGCCCTTGTCTGTGTCAAACTCCAGAGCCCACATGAACTTGTATATTAAGTCACCAGTCATCTGGCTGGCTGGCTGCCACCATGCGTCCGAGGTACGAGTAGATTGTCTCAGCCAGGATCAGAAAGGTGTTAGGAACAGGAGCTATTTTGGTATTAGTCTTCATTCTTCCGTCTGCACTTATCCTTGAAGAGGTTTTTTCTGCTGTATAAACCAAAGTGTAATTTAGGTTGTTCCCTTTTAAAGTACGTGGTGTGAAACTGTTACCTTCTGAGTAGAAACCCTCAAATGTGAGCATTTATTCAGTTGCCAACTTTATATGGCAGTGGGTACAGCAAAAACACATTCTTTATTATTTGTGATTGTTTATTCAGACAGAAGAGTATTTGGGAGGTATAATTACAGCTGGTACATAATAGCTGAAGTTTTGCTGTTGACTAAAACAGGTAACTTGGTATCTATTTTAGTCAAGAGCAAGCTGTTTTTTCATATTCCAGGAGCTGGTTTTGAAGTTGTTTTCCTTTAGGCAGACTTGAAAAATCGCATTTTTGCATTGTGACAGTCAAACCTGGACAGGGAGGACTCAGGATGTGAAGGCATGTTATTCTTGAGCTGTTCCATATTCCCTCATTGCCCCAAGTTACCAACCAAAAGTGTTTTAAAGATGCTCTAAGCTGATTTATGGCTTCTGCCTTTTTTTAACAGAGGATCACCTTAAGTAATTTATCTATGTTTTTATAACCTTTGCAACAGCATCCCATGAAGGAGTAACTGAAATCATTGTTAGTAATAATGAAATGTAGAAGGTAAATATCCTCATCTGAATCACATGTTTACCATATCCAGACGAGTGGGTTTCTGAGAGAGGAGAGGCTGATGTTTTCTGCTCCATGTATTAGGCTATTCTCGTTTGTAATCAGCATAAAGTATGTCTGGAAAAACGCTGTAAAAGTTATTGTATTTTTGGGGGTGGATACAGGTAATATCACAACCCATTGGAACTGAAGTGATGCACCAGCAGCTATTCAGCTATTTTGCCTCCAGAAAGAGCTGTGATGATCTATGCAAGCGTCACAAGAAAACGTGACAGAAGTGAAACTAGAACTGGTGACCTTGTGATTTAGCTTTGCAATAGCTTAACAGCCAGGAATATGCTACTTTGTTATTGCTTCATTTTGTAACAACCCCATTTTTCTTCTTGATAAACTAAGAAAACAAATAGAAGCAACAGTTTGTGATTGCTCTCTAAAAAGTTGACATCCTTGTTGCTATAAGCATATTTTAACTATAACCAGTGTATTGCTCCAGGAAATTTAACACACTTCAGATTATTATCAATGAGATTTTGTATTCAAGCTTTGTAAGGGATTTTCTTGATGTAAAAGTTTTTAATTACTCTTTTGTTAGGAGATGTATGCATTGCATGTTAGTTGTGTGCCTCTGTGAGCTGTTCTCATTTCTGATGCGTTGCCTGCAGTTAAAACTCGAAGTCCCTTGTTATGTGAAAAGGAAACATTTTTTTTCCCAACAGGAATACAGTATGTATGTGTGTATACAGATGTGTGGTTAAGACACAAAAGTACATTGTGAAAATCAAGATCTCAAGTGTTTAATTTATATATGCAGGTAAACAGGTATAAATACATATATATCTTCTACCATATAACTCTAACATATGTTTGTGTAGAAAACACTTTCAATCTCATACTAGTATTGTCATAATAATCCAATAGAAATACTCTTGGAAGAGTAATGTTAGAAGTACCAGATTTGGCTGCTGGCTGGAGATGGGATATATGCAGTAAACTGAGTGGCTATATAAACAGTGCTGCACTAGCTCTTCCCTTTTAAGATATTATGTCCCTGTACTGCTGTGCATATAAGTGAATTTTGCATTACTTAAACCCTTACCAAGTCTAAAGGGGAAAGATGATACTTAAGGTTAATGCATTTTTTTTGTACTCTGCTAGCAATGAAAGAGATACTCCAGAAAAAGTCGTAAGGATTTAAAGTATTACTACAGTGTTTATTTTGCAGGATTTGTACTTACATGCCTTACAGTTTTTAAGTCGAGTAGCAGCCAGTGATATATGCATAAAGGTTTGTATTAGAATAAGAAAAGTGACATTGTGCCCTAAAGCTCCATTTTTTGCTTTTCCTCTGTTTTTGGAGCCAACTCCAGTTATTACTTTGCTGATGAAATGACTGTCTGCTTAAATGGTCGAGACATTCAATAGCCCATCTATAAATGCTTATTATAACACTTTGAGAGCTCACAGGAAATCAATAGCCTGTTTTCTGTATTTTGTTGAGTGAAGATCATTTCATTCTTCAAATCTGAAGACTGTTGGGCTGGGTGAAGATGCAGGATGTGTCTTCTCGGTGCATCAGCTTGGGATGGCCTTATTGTTGTGACACTCTTCCCACACTGATGCAGCAGCACTGTTTAATGGGCTCCAAAATGTTCCTTGTATGCAGACAGCTGTTGCTCCAGTTCAGGGACATGAGTCCTCCCGTGCCCTGGGACTGGGCACAGGAGAGCTGGTGGCAGGGAATGTCTGTCCTGCCCTGCCTTCCCCTCCTGCAGGGCTCTTTGCCTAGCACAAGTTACCCTGGGGACCAACCATGTGGATTTAGAAACTGAGTGAATGAAATATGTCTAGCTTTGGGCAGCTGTGTGTCAGACATTTGCAATATTAAGAGTAGAATTGTGTTTTATAGAGCAGGAAGTGAAAGTGGCTCTTTTTTGCAGTTCTCACAATGGTATGGTGAATTAAAAGCAAAATGGATATTAATTTTTTTTACACTTAATCTCCTGTTGTGATTAATTTAAATTGTTCTTAAATGTATTACCTGCAGTATTAAGTGTGACTTGATGGATTAAATGCAGAATACAGCCAGCAAATAGTAATCCTGGATGCTATTGTCTAGATAATCCTGGTAATGAGATTCCTGTCTTAGTTTCACTTATCTTTCATGGATGTACTTTGGCCACCTGTAGACACAAATATTTACTGCATCTTTCCATGAAGCACCTGGGGCTTCCAAACCCAATCCTCACTTTGTATATATGTCAATTTTAAACATTAATTGTCTGTTCCATAACAGATGTTACTTGGGTTTGTGCCCTGTTGTGTAGCTGATGCATATTTCTGTAGTATATTGGTTTATTCGTTGAAACAATATTTATACATTGATGATGATCCTATGGCCGTCTACATATTTGGCTGCTTATCTGTTGGGCATTGTAAAATAATCTTACTGTATCATCCATACTTTCCTGAATGTGTGTAATAGAAAAATCCCAATGAATGGCAAAGAAGGCCATTAAATTCTTTCTCTTTTTTAAAGAGAGCTTAGTATTATGAAAGTTGGTAGATTAACCAAAGGCTATTCTACTTCCTGATTAGGAAGTCTATAAAAACAATGCTGTAAGAAAGTGATGCAATGTGTGAAAAGACTTGTACATGTTATTGGTGCTGTTTAACTGGAGAGAAATGTGAATACCTAGATATGCACATTTTCACAAGTTTGTTACCATCTGGCTCTTTCATTTATTTTGGGTCCTCTAGAGTCCATGGATATAAGTGGGTTTTTTTAAGGTCTGGTTTTGTTTATAATGTTACTGAAGGAGAGATGTTAATACAATGTGGTGTGTTGGCCTATAATACAAAAGCACAATATGATACAGTGTCTATGCCAAAATGTTTCCTTCCTGGATAATCTAGGCAGAAAAAGGCTAGAGTGGAAGGGAGAAATGGAGACAATAAAGATGAATTATCTATTATGTGACCACAAACTGTGGAGTTGCAAGGTAGACTGAACAGTCTGTGCTTTAGGATTATAAACTATGACTGCAAATGTCTTTACAAAGAGTGAAAAATATAAGACCAGTGTAACTATTCCTGTCTATACAGTACAAACTTCCCAGGGTAAGGATGATTTCCTTCTGTCTCAATGTCATAATTGTCATTGGATATTTTGGGCATTGCAGTCATCTGGAAATGAGTGTGCAGCTTTGTATTTCTACTGTGACATTACAACAGCAGTCTAGTCAGAAGGTGTATGAGGGATGTGATAAATTATATCCCCTCCTCTTCCATTACTGTTACATCAGCCCTACTGTAATCCATGTTTCTGTGCCATGTGGTGTCCCCGATTTTCCTTTACCATATTGTGGAGTCCAGAGGTTGCTGTTTTGGCCCCTAGCTCTCCAGGGACTGGGTAAAGTCTGGTAGGAGTTGTGCAATTGCTGTAACTTTTCTGTGAAACATAGATACCATGGAGGGTGCCACAGAAGAGGACCTCTGATATGATGCTATCATTACCCTCCAGTGTTTTGCTGCTTCTTGTTTCTCTTCGCCACAGTTCTCTGTTTGCTGCCAACACCTTTCTAAATTTGTCTGCTCCATTTTCCCATTTAAATCTACTCTTCTCTTTTTCCCACTTTCTCCGATCCCTCTTTCTGCACTTCAGTTTTTACCTGTCATTCAACCTTGGGCTCTTTGACATCTTTGCAGCCACCTCCTGCTTTTTGGGAGGTGAATATCTGTGCTGCTTTCTGCTGGGGTTGTTGAATTTCTTCCCAGTGGCTGGTATGGGGCTGTGTTTTGGATTTGTGCTGAACACAGAGCTGATAACACAGAGATGTTTTGGTTATCACTGAGCAGGGCTTGCACAGAGCCAAGGCCTCTCCTGCCTTTTTTGCTGCCATGCTGGTGAGGGGGCTGGGGATGCTTGGGAGGGGGGGAGGAGACACAGCCAGGACAGGTGACCCCAGCTGACCAAAGGGATATTCCAGACCTTATGGCATCATGTTCAGTATATAAAGCTGGGGGAAGAAGGAGGAAGGGTGGATGTTTGGAGTGATGGTGTGTTTGTCTTCCCAAGTCACTGTTACATGTGATGGAGCCCTGCTCTCCCAGGAGTTGGCTGAACACCTGCCTGCCCATGGGAAGCAGCAAAGTAATTCCTTGGTTTGTTTTCCCTATTTAACTGTCCTTAACTCATGAGTTTTCTAGGTTTTAGCCTTCCTATTCTCTCCCTGATCCTGCTGGTTGGGAGAATGAGAAAGAGGTTGCTGACTGGAGTTAAACCACAACAATATCCAAAAATATCACTTCTGCAGAGGTGCCCAAGGACGGCACACAGGTGAAGAATGTAAGTTCTCTTACCAAAGAGCCTTGATTTTTTTTAGTTGTTATGTATTTATTTGTTGGAGCAAGATGTCCTTGGCTCCTGGTTGGAAAGCTCATTCTGACAAATACAAATTGTGCCCCTGACCTTTTCAAATCTGACATATCTGCTTTTTTTCTCTCAGCCAGTTACCTCTTTACTGAAAGCAAGCATCTCTGTTCATCTTCCTGTCATCTCTAGATCAGGCCTTTCTCGAGTGATTTATGAGCTTTGCTGACCACTTTCTGCAAACAGGGCTCCTTTCTTGTCATGCCTTCATGCAGGTACCTCACACCAGCTGTTTCTGTAAGAGCTTGACCCAAGGAGCTGCTTCTGCTCCTCCTGCTCTTCAAAGGTGTCTCAGACAGTTGTGGCACATTACTGACCTGAATTTTGACAGCTTCACTGTGCCTGCAGGGCTCCAAGATGTGTGGGTACTTAACTGCCTTAAAGTCACATTTATTTTGCTCTTCTTCTTTTGCTGGCACTTGGCATGTTTGCCACACTGGGTGCCTAAAGGATCCTGCCACAGGCTGTCCACTGGGAGGAGGTTTTTCAGACTGCTTTCATTAAATCCTCACAGAAAAACACCCAAGCAGATGATGCTCCTATCCTGTGCTAAAGTATGCAGGATTTGGGTTCTTCATCTGTAGTGTGACTTGATGAGAACTATGGTATGTGTAGAAAAACTGGGATGCTTTTTTACTATCAACTCTGAGTTTGAGCTCCCTAGAGAGACAGATTTTGCAAGTATTTTCTCTTTCCTTATGCCACAAAACAACTTATACTTTCATATTTCATTTCAGCATGAAGTACTGAAGCCTAAATTTACAACTCTGAAGCCTAAATTTGCAACAAAAGCATGTCTATAACTAACTCTTAAAACACATCCATTCTTAGAAAACATTACAGATACTAAATCCATCTGGTGTTGAATTACCATTGATTTTTTATAACTACTCTTACTTCTGTGGAAAGTAGTCCTGGAAGCATTAAGATCCTTAGGATCTTACATAGTGCTTTTTTTTTAATTTCCCCTGATTTTCACTAAAATGAATTATGGAATTTTCAGTGTATATCAATACCTGATTGGGGGAGTAAAGAACATGGAGCCTTCTCAGTGGTTTCCCATGACAGGACCAGAAGCAACAGGCAAGCAACAGGCACAAACTGAAATACAGGCAATTCCATTTAAATGGAATTTTTGTTTGTAAGCAAACAATTTTATACTCTGAGGATGGTCAAAAGCTGGCAGAGGTTACCTGAAGAGGTGGTGAAGTCTTCACCCTTGGAGATTTTCAGAACCCATCTGAGATGTGGTCCTGGTGTTTTGCATAGATATAGCCAAAAACTCCACAACTTTGTGAAAGTTGTAAAGCCGGTATGTTTATTATTACAGCGTCGGACGCATGCGGAGATTGCTCTCCTTAAAAGGTGTGCGTACCTCTGGGAACTTCAGGTCCCTTTTTATCCCCTTCTCAAATACATATGCATACAATTTCACAACAGGTTCATACATACTCATTTTTACAAATTTCACGTGACATTTGCCGCTAGTTCTTCTTTATCAGAAAGAGTTCCTAGGTCAGGTTGACTTGCTCTCACAGCAGTCTCTGTCTCTCTCTATCACCTTCTGTCTCCCCCTCCTTATCTCTGTCCTTCACTGAAGCAACTTTGCTGAGCCTAGGTTCTGCAGTCAGGCTGAATAGCTATGGTTTCTAACCACAGACTCAACTCAAAATTGTACATTTCACCTAAACCAAAATGGATTTCTACCCTGGAAAATTTCCACTTTGCCTCACTGGGCAGCCTGTTCCAGGTGGCCCTGTTGTCAACAAGGGCTTAAACTAGACAGGTTCCACAGGTGCCTTCCAGCCTCAGCTGTTCTGAGATTCTCTTACTAGAAGTCTCCAAACAGCAGACCAAGCAGGCCTTGAAACTCTAGGCAAGTTGTTTTTTTTTTTAATATGTTAATTCTGCAATCCAAATAGTATAACATTTTATAGCTGTGTATACCCTAGGTATGAGTGTACACATGTATAGGTATGCATACATCTACCTATTTCTGTCTCCAGTGAAACATACTTGGACAAGCTGGAGAATATCAGAGATGGAAAAGGGAGGAGTAGAATGTTTGTATATATATATATATATAAAATAATCTAATGTCATTTCACACATGCTTTATGCAGTCATTGAAGGTTTTATTCCCTTCCCCATATATATGCTACATCTGTATAGTAAAAAAATGCTGGATAAAATTGCTTTAAAGAAAGCTTTATTTTTATTAGAGGATTTCTCTTGGGCACTACTTATACATAATTGCATCTTTGTTCTGGTGCACATTGAGTGTAAGTGGGCACAAATCATTCAGGAGGAGATCTGGAGAGAAAGCAGAGAGCAAAAGGCTCTGGGTCAGAAGAGGGAGGTTCACCCTCAGCTGGACTCCTCTTTCTCAAAAAGGTAGCTCCAAATTAAGCAGCAAACACATAAAAATTGGCCTGACTTTGTGTCTATATAGAGTACACAATACTTTGGATTTTTTCA
Organism: Geospiza fortis; assembly: GCF_000277835.1. Classification (NCBI taxonomy): domain Eukaryota; kingdom Metazoa; phylum Chordata; class Aves; order Passeriformes; family Thraupidae; genus Geospiza; species Geospiza fortis. Next base: position 11,392,663 of record NW_005054305.1, read on the forward strand.
CTTTTTAGAGTCCTACATGTACATAATTATGGCTTTCCTGGTATTCAGACCTATTTCTGCAGCCCACAGCTGTGTCTGGGTGTCTTATGGTGTTCTTGAAAACTGGGAAGCTGGACAAGGCTGCTAAAATTACATTTAGTCTCTTGGCATAGAGGTGATCCTGGGGGGTAGTGATGGAAGAAGCTGTCTGAGAGCATCCTTTGTAGCATGAATTGGATACCTTGTGGTGAAAAGGAGACACTTGCACAGTTCTTCATCATGTCCCTTCAAAGCTGTGAATCTTGCCTTACAGTATTAATGCATTTTCTTTCTCCTTTTCACCCCACCTTCTTTAAATGATGGCCATTATGTTGTTTGGGGTTGAAGAGATTTTATTTGTTTATATCTTGTCCAAGATAGATGACAAAGCATTCAGACTTGAGATTTTATATATAAAGTTGAAAAAAACATTATCTTTTTCCCCATAAGCATTTGGATTTTTGTTTAAGTAAATGGCAATGCCAAGTTCTCTCTTCTGACTCCCTGTGGTAAAATGTGGTGTGGGGTTTAGTTTTTCCTGCTTGTTCATAGGTCTTGAAATAACTTCTTAGAAATGCACTTGCAAAAATAACAACAGTAATAATAAAATCTATTTTGAAGATGAAAGAAAACCAGACTGGTACTAAGAGCTTGCTTAGCTCCATGTTTAACCACCAGCTTCAATCACAGCTACTAGAAAGTTTGGAACTCTTTTTTTGCTGTTGAATTTTCAAAAATTAATTTGATAAACCTTTCAATCTTTATGAACTGTACCATTCATTTTAGTTTAGCAGTTATGCCTTTTACACTTGAATGGATTACTTCCTTTGGTCAGTGCTGTTGTCTTTTGAAAATCATTTAGAGGTATCCACTGCTAGTGAAGTTATCTTATCAGGTATCACAAACATGCAGGAAGAATGAATGGGTTTGCACTGACAGCTCCAGTCTCCCCTCCCCTGCTTTTCTTTACCTCCTTGCCTGTGTGTTTTTGATCATCCTTTACTCTCTCTGTCTCCAGCCCCTTTTCTTCCCAAATCTGTAGTGCTCATGTTTGCTGTGATTTTCATTTTCAAGGACTGTTAGGCCACCTGAAGCAAGAAAAAGTCCTGTTCATATTTTAAAGTGTGGAACTTGCTTTTCATTTCCTTTTCATGATATATCTGGAAATGTTCAGATGTGTGATGTGACATTCTTCAGTAAAAGTGGGGCTGAAGCTGCCTGTGATGGAAGCTGTCCTGCAAGTCAGAGGCTGCCAGCAGTGAGCAGGCACAGGCTGTCAGCAGTGTGACCATTGCCTTCTTGCATGGCTCTGCCCTTCCAAACTCCACAGGGAAGAGACAAAGGAGTTGTCAAAAGTTCCTGTTCAGCTACTTGGAACATTTCCATGGCGTTCCCTGAGGAAAGGTTTGCTTGGAGTTTACTGGGTTTTCTTTAGGAGCTTGGTATCAGACCTTCAAAATGGGATTAGGAATAGTGCCTTCAGCATGTACCAGGGGGTGACTTTCCTGCTTTTCCTCACAGCTGGAAAGGAGTTTCCATTAAGTGTGAAGGTGCCGGATGAGCTCTGGTTTTAGGATGTTTCTTCCTGAAGCCTGCCAGTTTGAGGGTTCTGTCACACCAAGCCCAGTGGTGGTGAAACAACTGCAAGTTCCACCAAGCTAGACTTGCACCAGGGGCTTTTGTGTAGAGCACTGTGACAGTGGTGGGATTTCTTGAGATTGTTGCAATGTTTGGTGTCCTTCATCCAGGGGTACCAATCAAAACATGGCTCTGTACCTTGCGCTACTGCATCAGTGCCCTTGCCCTGCTATGGAAAAATTTGGAAGCTCTGAATGTTTTTGTAAAGAGCAGAGAAACCCAGCTATGGTGATGCCTTTGGGGACTCCATTTGAGTTTTGTCTTCAAAATAAAATTGTTTATTGCATTTAGAAAATAAGTAGCTAAGACTAGGAAGCAGGTGGATGAGGTCAATTTTGACTAGTTCATTTCAATTTTTACTGGTTTATTTCAATTTTTTACACTTTTGGGAGAAGTCAGATGGCCCAGTTACTAATGCAGAACTGATACAGCCTCAAAAAAAGTAATTGCATTTTTCCTTCTCAAAGAGAAAAACCATACTAAGTGTAATTTTGTTTCAGTCCCTATTGTATCTAGCATGATTTTAGCTTGGTTTTGGAATCCAGGGGGATTTCTTTATTTCACATAAGCTGTCACCTGAGGTGATTTGTACTTCTTTAAATGTACTCTCCCTTGAAACTGAAGTCCTTAAATAGTCTACAAATTTTGAATGCTTGTGTTGCCTTTGATATAGTTAGATTAAAACTTTTATTTCTGTATAGATGTGGCTTTGTATAACTTTTAAGTGCATGAAAACAGGGTTAGCATTAATCTCCCTTCTAAATTGTCCTCTGCCCAGTTAAAATCTTTAATTTGCTTTCAGAGCCTTTTAAACCCCTGAAGTGTCCCAATATTTCTTGTCAATAAAGGTCACTTACCTTGTGTAGGAAGTGCAATTTCTGTCAAGTTAGTCTGCTGAGAGCCTTTTGCCTTAAGGACCTTTGTGATGATCTTTCCAAACAAAGCAGCACTTAAACCACTTTCATAATTTCTCCATAAGGTAAAAATTCTGCAATCCTCTTGAATCAGAAATTTTTTCTTCCTGTCTTAAACATGTTAATCTTTTATAAGAATAATAATAATAACGAAAAATGGAGATGTAATCAAAAGCAGTCATTACCACATGCCATAGTGGTGGAATAAAAACTGACCAGTCCTTGCTACCCCTATTTTATTTCTTCCAAGGCCCTCACAAGCAGGGAAAGCCCATATATTGAAGATTTCCCTAGTATACTAGGATGTAGTGTACTAGGAAAATCCTGTTGCCACATGTGTGAGATGCAGTCTTCTCTATCTGCCCATGCTATGAAATCTGCCACCCGTGTGTCTTATCCTACTACTGAAGTACTCTGGTGTCACTTTTCTAGCCTGTATGAAAGCAGCCTTGTCCCACTTACATCAGTTCTGAATATTGCTTGAAAAAGCGTTTCCCAGAGCCTGTGGCTTTGATCATATCATCTGGCTTCACATCTTTTGTTGGTTCCTTCTTCTCTGTTGTACCCAGTATTGAAACTCTTGGTAAGATATCCTAACATTATCTGTCCTCTTCCATTTATTACCAAAATTTTTGGTTTCTTGTCTCCATAATGCCATCCTAAGTCACCTCGTCGTTACACTTTCAGACAGTAATCTTTGTGCTTTGTTTTGCACCCTTTGTTTTTTACATCCTTTTGTTTTACATCCTTTTCACCTGGGAAGAGCTAATGCTGTTTAAATAAATTCAGTGTGCTCCATTGTTCTTTTAATTTACCTAGTATCAACAGGCAATCTTGCAAAATGAGTATTAGTAACATTTCAATTAAGACCTAGGAAAAGATCTTTTCAGAGGGACCTATGTTTGTGTTTGCATTGCATCTGCAGAGTCATATCTGCTGGGAAGAGTTTTCTGCGCAGATGATAGGCAAAGGTTTGTAATGCAACAGAAACTTGCTGTGGTGTCACTGATTACAGAGAACAAGTCTAGTCTAGTGGCATTTCTAGGTGAATGGATTTGTCTGCAGTGAGAAATGCCATCAGTTACAAAAGCAAATTGTCCTGGGAAGGAAGACAAAGTGTAACGTTAATACAAGATAAAGGAAATCTTAAAGAATAATGAAACAAAATACAATTTGTTATGGAGCTATTTGGTATTGAGGGTGCTGAAGAAACTCAGTATGTGTTTTCTGGAGCTTCCCAAAATGATTTGTGCATGGCTGGAGGCTGTGGGAGCAAAGGGAGACATGTCATTTTGGAAGACTTGAGGCTTGCATTGTGGCCCGGCAGAGGGGATGCAACCTACCTTCAGGAGCCAGGAATTGCAATAATTACTGCACTTCTCTTCCACTGACTGAGTGCTTTTCTTTATGTACAAAACAGAAGCAACATAGTCAAACCCATGTCATGGTTCCAAGCATTAATCAACTCTCTTTAATACTGCTCTGGAAAACCAGTGGGGGTTTTACTGTTGTCCTTTCAGGTTTGGTGGTGGGGTTTTTTAAGAGATGCCTGAAAGTCTTAAGGCTAGTTGTGTTTGTCAGGTTATTTAAAACTGTGCTGCATGCACTGGCTCCCAGTGGAGGCAATTGGCAATGGTACTGCAAGGCCACTCTGTTAACAAAAAGAGAACAACAACCAAAGGGAAAAATAAAACCACCCACCACTAAAGAACCCACAACCAAACCTATTTATTGAGGTCTTTACCTCTGTTCACCTGGAAAAACACCTGGAAGTACAGAGCTATTAAAATCACTGGGGCCCTGTTGAAAAGACTCAGAAAAGCTTCTGAACATTTACTACTACTAGATGTTTAGGAGAGATTTTCTAACAGTGTTTTTCTTAAGAATTAAGAAAGTATTATTTGGTTTTGTTATACTGAGAATTACAAGCATAAAGAGTGTAACAGGTCCCTTGGAGGTGCCAAGTGAGTTGTTTGTGAAATGCCATCACAGAGGTCTAGGTGGTGGCACCACACTTTCATAAGTGAAAGTTACTGGCGATAAATTAGGGGAGATAAGTTTTCAAAAAGAACTGGGTACTAGTTTAAAAGAGGGAACAGAGTAAAATTAAGGAATTTCCTGGTTTAAGGATTGAAGTACAGGAAACAAGATGCACATTGAAATTCAGATGGACTGAGCCTTTTTCTGTCTTATAAACATGGTGGCCTATTTCTTCTGGGTTTACCACAGAGGCAACATTTTTTAAAGTTATTTTAGTATAAAGGTGACACGTGAGAGAAGTTCACAGTTGCCACCAAGAATCACAGAAAATGAACAAAACTACTGGGGCTGGGCGATTCCCAGCTCTGGTCTGGACTGCAGTGGGAGAAGCTGGAACAAGCAGGGGTCCCTGAATGGCCCCTGCAGCCCCTCACCCTGGACAGCTCACCTCCAGGGTGGAATCCCTTTGACTGGGCTAAGTCAATCCGGTTCCACAGTGCCAGTGCTGTCAGTGAAGGGAAGCAGGCAGGTGTGGGCATGGCTTCTCCAACCAGCTTGGGTGGGGGGGGAGTCCTTTTCCCCTGCCAGCTCTGGAAGGGACAGGATGCATGGCTTTTATGTGGCTGCAGCTTGTTGACTGCACTGCTGTACTTGGAAAGCTGTTTCTGAACCTAACTCCTATACTGGTTACAAATGGTTTAATTTCCAGCATAATTTTTCACTTTTAGTTAGCAGTGTTTCCTATACTGATAACATCAAACTTGTTGCACTGCAATGTGGTGTGGGGTTTTTATCCCCTCCATATGTACACTCCTGTGGAGTGAACCATTTTTAAAAAATAAAATGTTTTTTAAAAAATGAAATTTTATTTTAAAAAATCAAATGTTTTTTCCAGCATAGTTTGTATAGATTGTATGGGTCTAGTGGCAGTTTACAAAAGAGTGATGGACGAATCTTTGTTCCACATCAAAATCTGTGTATCGTCACGTACATATATCTGTATCTATCTATATATAAAGTTTTAAAATCTGAAAGCATTTGTCATGACAATGGTGTGTGATCACAAAGGTCAAAAGCTTTGTGCATTTTGGCCCGTGCTTCCCACCGAAACTGCTAACAGGTGTGGGAATTGCCTGTAATGGTCACTGTCTGTACAATTCATGGCTTGGGAAGAAACCTGGTCTCTACCACAGGAGGGCAAGTTCAGGGACAGCTTTGCAATCTCAATTGCTTTTTAAGGCAGCTGTGGTTTGTATGTGTGCTAACTGAAGAAAGGGTGTAGCTGGCATCTTCACAATTTCAAATCATCCCATAACCAGCACATGGGTGCTTGGCTGTGCCTCTCTGGTTCTGAGGGTTTTGGAATGTGTAAGAAAGCAGGAGGGACATGCTGCTGTTGGGGCTGGGGCCATCCTGGGGCTGAGCTGGTGTGTTCCTCATGTGCCTGTCCGCATATTGAGAGGTGGGTGTGCCAGTCCATTGACTGAAATCTCATAAGGTTCGGTGCTAGTTGCTAAGCAACTGCAAAACACTTCAAAACGAGATTTTTTTCCTTACCCACAGACTGGTTTTGCGGCAGGTAGAGGAGAGGGGGAGTGGGGAGCACCGTGAGGTAGCTGCCCCAAAGCCCCTCTCCTTCCTTGCACATGTGATGGCCAAGGTGATGGAGAAGGACCCAGTATTGTACTGTGCTCCTCTTGCAAATTCACAACTCTTCCACCCTGTTACAGCAGTTTCATTTTTTTGCCATGTACATAAATATTGCTCCTGACAAGACAAGATGCTGTATTTTAACCATGCCTCTGACAGTGAAATTTTCCAGTAAAACTTTTGATGTTTTAAGGAAAACAGTTCTGCAGTGAAGGGACATAACATGGGAGGTATGATGATGATGATCCTTTAAGGGTGCTCTCCACTCTTAAGGGACAGGAATGCTCTCAGTGTAGTCATTGAAAGTAACTTTAAGTTTTACACAACCCTATTAGTTCCCACACTATAGAAACAACCAGGTTTGTGAATTGTTTTAGCAGTTGGCAACCCATCTATTAAGTCATAAGTTCTACAGTTGGTATTTCAAATTATTTCCTATAAATGATGTCTTACGTGTGAGGATTATGTTCAAGTGATTGCAGCTTGAAATTGGCTGGTGTCTCATGCATTTTTATCACCAAAATACAATGTCCTCGTTGGCAGTAGCTTAGTTTTGGTATTTGATTTATTTTCAAGCACCTTACTTTTACAAGTCATGTATTGTTTTTTGGCAGAAAGGCAGCTGCTTGGCATTCAGAGCCACTAGTTTGCAGTAACAGTTGTTGATTCTGGTCTTTATTGGTTTTTCTTTCCAATTAAGATGCAGCTGTTATGACTTCTGGAGTGAGGGAGGATTATTTTATCTAATGATGTAAATGGAAAAATCTTAAAGTAAGGATCTGTCCTTCAAAACAGCTGGGAAAAGACCAGGTTGTGAGGCCTCAATGTTCAGTGAGAAGTACCCCGGGCTGTGATTTTTGTGACAAACTGCGTAAAAAGATCTGGTGTTTCTTTTCTCATGTAAATGGAAGGGAATTAATGATTTGGAGAAGATTATCCTAAAGGATTTTTCACACTGCATCTTTTACAACATAATAGGGGAATGTACAATTGCTAATGCCTTTGAACTTTGTTTTTTTGTGACATTTGGAGCACTTGCAGATATAGTGCTTTTGTACTTTTTAGGGAGTAAAAATAAGATTGTGGTATTTTTAACTTTTTTGCTCAGGTATGTGTTCAGTGCTGTATATGAAAAAGCCCTGAGCCACCTTTTATTTTAGCTATAGCCTAAAAGCTGTAATCAGCAGAAGAGGAAGCAACACACACAAATCATTGCAGTGTATTGCAGACTGGACAATTGTGTTAAGCCATTTAAAGTTAGGAAGTCAAGCAGGCTGAAGGTGAACAATGATGTGAGCTTTATGTGTAATTGCACTTTGGTGGCTCATTCATGCATGTTTGTTTTTTGAAAAGATTGTGGTACACCCATTCCCCAAACTCCACCCATACAACAGAAAGTCGCTCATACCTAAGTGCATCCACGCTGAAAATCACACGAGTTAAACTGTTGCACTGTGTATACATACACAGAGAGATTGTGTGCATGTGCATGTGTATATATGCTGCCACATGCATACATATAGTATATTTTGACTGTTGTTCTCCTTTATAGCTTCCAGATGTGATTTTTTGGAAAGCTGGAGGTGGAGGGGAATGGGAATCCCATGGTAGTCTCTTCTTTACTGTTGTTTCATGGAGCAAGGGAGCATGAGGAGCAATTGTGGGCTCTTATAAGTCTTGTTGGAAGGATTTGCATAGTGTCTTTGGACACTGTTTCTTCCTTTTCCTCCAGCTTTCTGAAAGGAATATAAATTATATCAAGTTGTTTCAGCAGTTTAATCAAATATGCTTAGGCATTACCTCTCAACTATAAATGGCATTATCATCTAGAAGAATAAAAACTAGTCAGCCAGACCAAAAGCAGGGAAGATGGATATTTGATCTATTCTCACACTAACAAAGGGAGTAAACATTCTTATTAATTTTCATAACAAAAGTGTATCTAACTTGACGAATTATTGAACTGAGAGATCAACTAAGAATGTCAATGCTATTGACAAATGATATTGTAAACCAGTACATCAAGCTCCTATTGACACAACCATAAATCAACGACTTTTATTTTCCTCTTTCATTTCAACACAACGAGAGTCAGAAATAAGTTCATATAATCTCAATATTTTGAATTTTTCTTTTTATAGACAGCAAGACCACAGGAATGCGCCAAGGAGGTTGTTACAGTAGTCTTATGATACAAAAAATATACAATTAGATACTATCTCTTAATAGAAAATATCCAAAAACATGTCTTCAGGATTTTAATTCAAATACCTGATGCTGTTTGAATAAAGACCATTGCATGAAGACTTATTGGATGGATGTGGCTCCTTGTCCACATGGGATCCTGTAGTGGCCCTTGTTGGTGAGGGTTGGCTGTACACAGAGCATTTATGGTGATGGTTTTCTTTTGGAGATACAGAGAAACTCATGTGTTTAACAAATTTGTGTGAATGTAGGACAGATACTCTGGTCTGTGTGGATGTGATGACCGTGAAGATGATGTCTTTTGAACACTGAACTTTACATGAGAATGTTTTTAACTTGAGTATTCTCAGTTTGAAGATTGTCTGATCAAGGATGGCAGGTTGACTTTTAGGGCATCCAGTGCCATTTAACATGCCCCAGGGTATCAGAGGCAGCATGTTGGATCCTGGTGTGTAAGGAGCTCTGAGAGTGAGATGTTGCTGTGTTTTAAATAGTGTTGTGACAAGGAAAAGGAATGTCTTCTGTTTGTGAGCAGCATGCAGAAGTAAAACCAGAGGTGGGGTGTTAAAACTTTGTATGCCTAGGAAATGAAACTATGACTACCCTTAGCAAGTCCTGAGAGCTGATTTTTTTGCTGCTGGTGGTGGTACTATTTCTGTTATTTATTCCTGCTTGGTAAACAAAACAAATTCTTAACAATATTCTAAAAAGGTGTAGGAATAGTAAAAATAATCATAAAGCTAAAAGAACCATATACAAACAAAGGAAAAAGCCCAATAATACCCCAACCCTCCAAAAAGCAAGAGTTTTTGTAACTTGCTTGGTCACTAACTCGATTATAGTGGCTGTATAAAAAGTGGTCCATTTTGGTAGTACATTGTGTTACCATGGTAACATTGACATACTAATTTAGAAACCCTTCAGGCTAGCTTTGAGAACATGAACATTGCACTAGTATACCAAAACATGAAAAGACTTATTGTGAAAGTAACTGCTAAATGTTTAGGATGAGCCCTTTAGATCCATGTGGACTTTTTCCCCCCCTCAAAATTTCTGTTAGGATCCACATTTGCTTATACTGTTAAAAATATCTGAATCAGATTTGTCTTAATGGTTTTACAGTGTTTCTTATTAAGTGCTTTTGTTTTCTTCTTGGAATTGGACCTTGGGGTCCCATTGTGAAGGCCATGTTAGGTGCAGCTCCTTTGTCCCCCAGCTGCAGGGGCCTGTTATTAGGGGTACTTGCTTCATTCTCTTGGTACATGGACTGTAAATTGCGCTTTGAGTCCTGGGTATTCACAGGTCCTGCAGTCATCTTACTTGTGTGTGGTCACAGATTTTTTCCAGTGGCATTGAATTGTGTCAGCTGGACCAGTGAGTTTGCTGCCATTTAACTGCATATTAGAAAAAGAATAGCTCTGTTGAAGTGCTATGTGACTTGTACTATGATATTCAATTTATAAACAACCAAAAAAAGTTACCAGAAGTAGGGATCATGCCTGTTACACTTCCTGTTGTGGGTGACTTCCTATGTGGTAGAGAAATGTGTAGGCTCAGTTCCTTGGACCTGTGCTCATAACACCCTCAAAGGCTGCCATGAGCCCTTGTTTCTGGCTGAGGTTGGCAGAACCTGGAGTTATGTGGGATTAGCAAGGCCTGAACATGCCTGGGGTGCTGCTAAGCTGTGGTCTGTTTCATTACAGGGGATTTTTGGCAACAATTCTTCACTCAGAGTGGAAAGTACCATGTTTTTTCTGTTTCATATCAATATATACATGCACACAACTGGATTTGTGACTTCTTTACCTAACTCAGTTAAGTTAAGCAAAACGAATCTTAGCATGGGAAATAAGCATTATTTATTGGATCACAGTTGAACTGATTCTGCAGTCTAAACGAAAGTCTAACTAAAGACTTTTGCCTGAAAATAAGTGACAAAAAGACTGGAATATCAAGAAATAGAGTTAGAGCAATATTGGCTAAACAGTGATCTCCTTTACCAAGTCTGCTTTGTGGCAGCTTGCTGTACTTCTTGTTTCATGATAATTTCTTAAATCCCTTTTTGGGAGGGGAGGTAGGTTTTAATCTTAATTTTTAAGTGATACTAAATTAACAGATCTGGAAATCAGCAGGCAGAATTAGGTTGTAACACCAGCTTGGGTAAAATGAGAATGTTCGGGATTCTGAGCTTTTATTTAAAAAAAAAAAAAAAGGAAAAAAAAAGTGAAAGGTAATTTGAGCCCTTCTGGTCACAAGGATTACTGTTAAATCTGCTAGCAGAATGCAGCTGACAGAGTCTCATGTGTCTCTGTGCTACAGAGATGGTTCATGTGCCGCACCAGCCCAAGAGGTGTTGGCTCTGGAGCAGAACAGCATCAGCCTGTATCTGCTGTATGTTCTCATCTGAACATGCAGGGAGTGCTCCTGTGTGCAAGGCTTCTCTGCAGCTCCAGGGGAGGAACACCCCAAACCAAAACAAGGTGGTGCTGCATTCATGCCAGGATTTCAGGCTTTCCCACCATGATTAATGCTGTGCAGGTATGAATTTATAAGGAGTAACCAGTGCTGTGAACAGGGCATGTCATATGCATTTAACAAAGTAGTTAAAGTTAAGATTTTTAAAGAAAAACTGAACTAAGCTAACGGAAATCATGCGTGTTTCTCACAGTTATAAATCTATTCACAATTGAGCTCAGCTACAAATTATGCTTTTCCTCCCTGTCTCCCCTACCGCCTTTTGAGGTGATGACATTATTTTTATCCTGGATCACTTCTTTATTTTGATTTTGCTGCCCCTCTGCAAGAAGTTGCACCAATGTAACCCAAGGGTTTTTCAGAGGAGAGAGAAAGGTCTTGCTGCCACACAAGAGGCAGGCAAAGTGATGTACAGATGTCCCAGCAGCCTTTTTCAGTTTCACAGAGTGCCTGCAGCCATCCTCATCACCAAGCTTCTTCTCTTGGTAGCCTGTCCCTGCCCAGACAAACGGTCTTCAGCATCCTGGTGATGTGCTGCTGGGCCAAAATTGTCTCATTTTATGTCAGAGGGGTAACTTAGCAGTGCAGGAATGGTACCTAAGGAAGCTGGTTTCAGACTGGGATGGGCTCCTGACCAGATCTCATGGTGAGGTTGGGGCACACATCCGTGGGACCCTTCCAAGGGCACTGGATGTAGCATGGAGAGGAGCACTGGTGGGGATGGAGTGGGTGGGAACCCAGCCTCTTCTCATCAGTATGGGTGAAAGGTAGAGCATGTCTTAAGGCTGAGTTTGCATGCTGGGTGGAGAGTGCAAGCTGGAGCTGCTGAGACCACAGCTGTGTGTTCCAGCCTGGCTCTGCTCCCCCTTCCCTGCAGCCTCCTGGCCCAGCCAGAGGCCGTGGCGTGGGGGAGCGCGTGGCGGCTCGTGCTGCTGAGTTATCCCAGCTGTGCTTCAGCTGCTCCCTTTCCCCTGCAAGAGTAAATAAATATTTAGAGTTTGAATTACATTATCAAGTAAGAACAATTTCCTTTTTTCATGTGCTTTTTTCATGTGCTTTGCTCCTTAGAGCTCACTAGCAGCAGCAATGACATTGGGGAATTATCTAGAGACAAAAAAAATTGTAAGTCTGTCTGGATTTAGCTACTAAAAATACATTTTGACAACAGTCATTTAGTTTAAGAATTTGTGTTCTGCCTGAGCACTCTGTTTTGTTTGTCCAGTTCCATATCCCTTTGCTACTAAATGTTTTTTCCTGGATGTCTGAGATGCTTTTCTCATCTTCAGTTGCTAGAAAATCAGTGTCTTATAGTTTTTCAAGCTTGAAATAGATTAGGGTGATTATTTATACCCATAATTTAATTGATTTCACAGGGCTTGTGGGGGGATGGGGGGTACAGTGGTGGTGGTTTACTTCTTTTTTTTTTCTTTTATTATGTTGAGTCCTTGGGTTTGGTTTGGGGATTTTTGTTTGGGTTGTGGTTTTGGTTTGGGAGGGTTTTGGGTTTTGGAGAGTTAGTTATTTTGTTTGTCTTGCTTTGTTTTCTCTAAGTGTTCCATTTGCCTGCTTGCCAGATGAGGAGAAAATGCAGGGAGGCAAAGCTGAATCCCTCCAACAGCAGCAGCCACCTGCTGCCATGCTGCGGTACAGAATGTGAAAGCAGAGGCTGCTTTGTTTCTTTCCATGCCCCAAATCCAAACACCCTCTTGCAGCATCCTGATGCAGGCTGTTTGTGGCCAGTTTGTGCACTGGCAGTACAAGACAGCCCTGTCCTCTCCTCATTCCTTCACCTGGAAGGAGACGTGGGTGCATCACCACCCGGCTCCTGGGGCTGTCCCTTCCAAAAAGGTGGGGTGCTCTTACCCACAGTGCCTGGGCCAGTGTCCTGTTTGACACTTAAGTTTTGTGCTAGTGCAGTACAGACTGGTTGGATTTATAGGAGAGTGTTCCAGACTTCTTTTCCAAGCACATGGAATGGATATTTTCATGCTTCATCCTCGCTCCAGGGTTATTTTTGTTTGGTTTATCCTACCTTCCCTGAACACCTTAGAAGTTGTTACTTCCTTGTGCACTCAGCAATGCTTCCCATCAGGAAAGAGGTGGCTTGCTGGGCTGGTCATTCAATTTTTGTTCCCAGTTCCAAGCTTTTATTTGCCTATACATTAATATTTGTCGTGCCTGATGAGACTGGGCTTTGCTCCTGGTGTCAATGGTACAAGTTGCACGTTTTCTCACAGTCTAGCAAAGGGATAGACAACGGAGCTGTTGTCACAACTGGAATTAACACACCATATGGTCCCTACATCACCTCTCTTTTCTATATTTGTCTATTGCAGAAAAATTATTGAAAACAGTCATCCCTTTCCAAACTCAAGTCTTCAGACTGTTTCTTTTTCTTCCTCAGCTTCCTGTGTTTTGTTTGCAGAGGTACTGTTGTTGTTCTTAGACTAGCAAATAACAAAACTCCTCAGGTGCTAAAAATAACGTAGCTGTAACTCTGTAAAGAATTTTTTTCTGCAATTTCTTACTTTTTAAGCAGCAATGTTATTTAGTATTCCCAGTAGGTGGGCATCTCTGTCATGTCTGTTTTTCTCTAATACAGCAATATAATCTCTGATGCATGGGTCTGTTACTGTTGTCTTCTCCTCCATTTGCAGCTTCCCATTGCTTTATTAAAGAAGTCAGTCTAAGCTTATATAGCTTTATTCTGCATTGTCTGTGTTTTTTCCTTCAAAATAGGTTCTATTTCATTTCTGCCAGTGTTTTAGGACTTCCAGTCAAAATTACTTCAGCAAAATAATCTGATGGGGAGTGTGATAAAATAGGATTTATCTGTGCATTTCTTTAGAAACTTTGTCCTGCTTTGTCTCTCTCCTTAATTTTTGTCCTTTCTAAACTAAACTAATCATACCAAGAGGATTCAGATGCTGTATGGATGACATTTGAATTATGAAGAGCTGAAAATACATGTCTGGACAAATATTCAAAGTTCAAAAGAACTTAAAGAGGTCAGAAACATAAAACAACACGCAAAACTGCAATTAACTTTACAGAAGTGTATCCCAAGTGAAACTATTGCATGTTGTGGAGAGACTTCAAAAAGGGTAATGCCATAAAATACTTGGGAATAATACCAGGAAGGGCCTGAAATACAGTGGGAGGGAGCCTCACAACAGTTGGCCATATAAAGATGCTCAACTGCAGGGGGGAGTAGTGGCCCTGAAGGTTTGATTCCCACCCCACTGAAGCTGGATCCCTGTTGATGTTGGTTGGCATTGCATCAAGCTCTGTTTTTCCTGTGTGGACACCTCATCTGTGCAGTCAGTTGTAGATGCTTTATACCTTGGGGGATAGTGTCGACAAAATTTGAAGTATTTCAGGAGAGAGAAGAACAAATGTGTGAAGTAAAATTGAGGGCGAAATAAAATTGAAGTACAGAAGAAACTTTCAATGTAGATGATGTTACAAGAGTCAGTAAGTAACTGAGAAAAAAGTAAAAGTACTCATTTTGTAGATGCATATATCCAGAGAATGGTCTGCTACAGAAATTGGGAAAAGGCTCTACCACCTGTGGTTTCTAGTTCTAGGTCTTAAAAGCCATTAGCTGAGAGGTGGTAGGGAATAATCTTCTATTGGTAGGATCGGAGGAAATATCAGTCCTTTTTCCTAACATCTGTAATTCCTAATTGCTTATTAGTCTTTTAAATGTGTGAAAGTTATGAGAACAATGCCTGTCTCTGATTCTCCTGCAAATCTCTCACCAGTGGAAAAAAAAATCGTACCTTGCGAATGAACTTGGCTGTTTCTCTAAAAACCTGTTAACTAAATTAGGCAATATGAACTTTACTTATTATGACAGATCTGCTTTCTGTTGTGATAATACAGAGATGATACTGGCTTTTCTTCCTTTTATAATTTCATTCTCAGCTCTTCCATGTAACCTATCTCCATCTACATAACGTGTGGGGGTTTCTTTCCCCCAGGTTGGATCTATTCTGGCACATCTTCTTGTTCTATTCTTTAAAACTGAGAATCAAATAATTGTTTAGGTTGGAAAGGACATACCTTGTCACCAAGTTGAACCCTTAACCCGGCACTGCCAAGGCCACCATTAAATCATGTCCCTAAGCACCACATCTCCACATGTTTTACATAAGTCCACTGAACCTTTTCCATGGGTAGACTGTTCCAGTGCTTTCCATGAAAATTTTTTTCCCAGTGTCCAATCTCAACCTTCTGTGGCACAACTTGAGGCCATTTGCTCTTGTCCTATTGCTTGTTACCTGGAAGAAGAGACTGATCCCACCTCATTACAAGATCCTTTCAGGTGGTTGTAGAGGGGGATAAGGTCTCCCTTGAGCCTCCTTTTCTCCAGGATGAACAGCTCCAGCTCTCTCAGCTGCTCCTCGTGAGACTTGTGCTCCACACCATTCACTAGCTCCTTTGCCCTTCTCTAGGCATGCTCCAACATCTCAGTCTTTCTTGTAGTGAAGGGCCCCAAAACTGGACACAGGATTCAAGATTCAGCCTCACTAGTGCCAAGTACAGGAGATCACTGTTCTGGTCTTGCTGGCCACACTATTTCATCCTAAAACATCAGTAAACATGGGTAAAGCATCAGTATCCCGTGCATTTATCCAAAACTCATTAAAACAATGTTCCTCCTCCTACTAGAGCCTGTCCAGATTGATTTTCCCCTTTGGGAGTCTTTTGCAGGCCAGTGACAAGCTTGGCTGCTTTATTTGCTAGTGAGTATTCAGTAGGTGTTGCTTCTCTGGGTGATCCCTCTGTTAATCTTTGTCTAAGCCTATCGCCACTGGGCAAAGTTCCTTCCAGGTTACCTTCCTTTGGACTGCTCATGCTGCTTGTGCTTGACGATGTCCATGAGGGCATGTTGCAGTTTTGAACCAGTAGGATAAGAGTTAGGGACAAGCTAAAATATCTCATGTTGTTGTCCATTAAGCTTTTCCCCTCTGGATTCATGTGTAGTTAAACACCACAGTTGTGTAGGAACCATTCTTCTGTATAAACAGTTGTTGTGTAATAAAGTACTGGAATGCTCTTCCCAGGGAGGTGATAGAGTCACCATCTCTGGATGTCTTTAAAAAAAGACTTGACATGGCACTTGGTGCTATAGTCTAGTTGAGGTGTTAGGGCATAGGTTGGACTCGATGATCTCAGAGGTCTCTTCCAACCTCATTATTCTGTGATTCTGTGATTCTGTGTTGTGCAAAGTGTATAATTATTATTTTTTTAAGAACTACAGGAGGATAAACACAAATGTTGAGTCCAACAACTAGAAAGCAGTTTGAGTGGGTGTTGTTACAAAGATGCAGTTGCAGCTTGCCCTGCCTCCTGCTCCAACCCTCCAGGGAATAGCAGAGCCCCGAGGGAAGAGAGCTGGGGCTTTCTCCCTTTCACCTTCCACTACCACGGGACCTGGCTACATTTCCCACCTTCCTGCAGTAAGCAGCTACTTCCTCAAGGAGTTTTACTCTCTTGAAAGTAATTTTGCAGCAAGGTGGGTGCTCTGCAGGCGTGACAGCCTCAGTGCCCGAGGTGCCACATTTATCATCGCCGGGCTCTGGCCTCGGCGCCGGCTCCCACAGCATTTGTCAGCGCTGAGTCGAGGCGCTGGCGCGGCAGCCACCAGCCTCCAGCAGAGATAATTCTTATCGTGTGTGCTGCTGGCTCAGCTCTGCTTTGCCTCACATGGTGACAATTTCTGCCCCCTTTTGGATCCCAGTTATGCAGGTGGCAAACACAGCCGAAGGATGTGTGTCCATGCAGTTATAGTGTTTGTACCTTCAGTCTCCATCAGCAAACTTTGGAGAAGTGAACTCTTTTCCCCGATCACTTTGCCCCTTTCCTAGCATATTTAGCATTCAGTGTCTCCTGTGCTGACCTTGTTCTTTAAATTGCATTTGGACTTGTCTTTTTCGACACGCAGGTCAGCAGGAGAACAGTTGAGTGTGGAAAAACACACTGTCGCTGTTCACTAGGGTCAGAGCAGCACAAGTGACCTAAATTTGAAATGCTCCACACTCCGTGGCTGATCCAGCATCCTCAGGCTGCAGCCTGTCTGTCTGCTGCAGGTGCAGACCAAGAAGTGATTTTTTTGTTCAGGAGCAAGATTTCCAACAATTTAATCTACTAAAATTTGGAGTTTGGAAATCTGGGGCAAAATGGAGGGTAAAAGAGAAAGCAAGAGAAAGAAATGCAGAAAAAGACAAGTTGTAATTGAGAAGCTTGAGTGAAACACAAAATTTTGGTCATACAGTGGGGTGTGTTTAGGCAGTTCAATTTGTTAATTTTCTAGAACAGGCATGAAATCACTCTATTTATGTATATAGGAATTAATAATAGCTTACAAAAGCAACACGTTAGCTTTTTTTGGGTGGGAGGAGAAACCAAGAGCTGCCTGAAGGCGAAACATATTTAATTCCCTTTTTTAACTTCTTTTTGTTTTATTTTTTTTGAGAGAGCTCCTTTTTCATTGTGTGCACTGCTGTTGCCCACACTGGTGCTGGGGAAGAGCATCTGTGCAGTCTGCATAAATTGATTTGGAGGGTGGCTGACCGTGCTTGGTGCTTCCTTCAGGTCACGGCTGCCACGGATTGCCAGGGTCCTTTATGCGTGCATGAGCACGGGCAAACACATCCAAGACGTGGGAGTGCAAGTTTGAGGAGAGCTTGGCATCAGCCCCCACACACGCCGGCTGTGGTGCCTGCTCACAGAAAAACACAGCACAGAAAAAGCCAGGGAGGTTTTCCTGTGTGAGGTGAAGCTTGTAGGAGCATGCCTGGCATTGCTTTTGTTGTTAAAAGCAGATACATCTTTGTTGGTTTGCTTCTAGGCCACTAAATCTCCTGACTTCTTTCCTGATCCCCAGTGATGGCACCAGTATCACAGGAAGGGAATCCTGTCATTCCCTCTTGGGCAAGGGACAAACCCTGGCTCAGTGATGGTGACCCAGGAGTATTTTCTACAACTAATGTGAAAAATTTGTGGGTTTTTGGTGGGGATTTTGAACACAACAGGAGAGAGGGTTTGGGGTGGATCCCCTCCCAACTCTTTTTTCTTCAATTATGAGAAGTTTCTGAGAGATTGTGCTGGTTGAACCATCCAGAGGAAAACAGCAGCATTCCTGTGGGGGCTTGCAAGAATTTATACTGGGTTTTCGCTGACACCTATTTTTATATCAGAGATGGCAAAAACATACTGACATATCTAGTCTATCTGCTTGTGAATATATTTCATTTCCATATGCATCCAGCCTTGCAGTGTGTTTGATAAGCTGGGTTACTTGTTTTAGCTCATCTGTGCTTCTCCCTTCCCCTGGAGCTAATCCAGAAAATGTCTTGAAAGAGAAGTTTTTGGAGGGGGGGGGGCGGGGAGAAGGGGACTTAATTTGCATCATGAGGAAAATATGAAGAGTTTTCACAAGATGTGATGACTATATTTAATATTCTGTAGCTTTTGTTAGTCTAGAGGTGATTTTTTTCCTCCTCTCTCTGAATCTGAGTGATCTGGGGGGATGGTGATCATCTATTCTTCTTCTTCAGTGTTTTAATCTAGGCTACCCAGGGCAGTGGTGGGATCACCATTCCTGGTAGTGTGATGTGTAGATGTGGCAGGTGGAGATATGGCTTAGTGATAAACATGGTGGTACTGGGTTAAAGGTCGGCTCAATGATCTTAGAGGCCTTTTCCAACCTTAATGATTCTATAATCCTAATTATCTCTTCAGGTTTTAAGCTTTCTCCTGCAACACTGGTATTAATGGTGACATTTGACATTTCAGCTACTTGTTTTCTGCTGCTGATGAATGAAAGTATATAACTGAATTCCAGTGGGGGGGAAAAAGGAGTTTTATAAGGATTAGTAAGGTAATGGAAAAAAATTCATGATCTGCTATAGTTTTCATTATCAGCATTGTATATACTTATCTTTTCAGTGCATGCATGACATCACATTAAAAAGGTGTAACTGATAGAACGTGGTGCTTCACTGTGAAAATGCAGCACTTTCAGATTTATTTAGCAATTTTTTGTAGTTTCTACTCCAAGTTATTGTGCTTTTATGTACTTCAAGAGAAATGCACATATGTATGCATGTAGGTCTTACATATTTACTAGCATAAATTTCTTCAGAAAGAGCAGTAGTTCACTTTGTAACCTGTGGAAATTAGGTAAATGTTCATACTTGTTAAGTTTTATTTTTCACTACTGAGAAGAAAACAAAAGAGATTTACCCAAAGACTGTGCCCAAAAATCAGAATACTCTATGTTTGTGCTGAAGTCCTGAGCAATTACAAGAAATGAAGAGAATCTAAGAAGAAGGAATATGCAGTTCCTTTTTTAAAATACTGCCCAAATTGGTGGTTTTGGCAGATATTTCTTGTTGACTATTTCCTCCCATACATTTTACAAGATAAAGCTTAAAAACCTGATTTTTTGATCTACCTACTCATTCCTGTTTTATCTTATCCTTTTGCTTTATCCATGTATTTTAATCCAGAACTCATAATGAAATTCAGGCTTTCAAAACAGTTCACAAAATCAGCAATTTAATGCATGGTTTGTCACTTTTACTTTCGTAACAGCTGTAAGATAAATAAAATAATGAGATATTTACAGCACAAGGTCAGACAGTTTTTGTGATAGCAGCTTTTCATATAAGATTACAGCTAAAAAAGAGGGGAAGTGCTGAGTTACATAATTGATTAAAGTTTGACACTTAGAATTTGTGTTATAACAGCACTTCATAGGCTATAGATGGGGCCGTTTCAAGTTCTGTTGTAAATCTGACTTCACAAGGCTTTAATGTTCCGTAGGCTAATAAAAATCACTCTAGGATTGAATGTGTGAAATAAAAAAAAATGGTGTTTTTAATATGTTTTAATGCTCAGGGTATTTTGTCATCTTTGATTGTTTTTTGCCAAGATTGCATTGCTCTTGGGTTTTTGAATAAATCTTAAAGCTTACCTTCATGTCTGAGGGAGGAGGGGCAAGAAAGAAAAGGAAGAAAAAAATAAAAAGGCATCCCAAAAATAGAAGTCTTGCATTTGCACAGTAAAGTTTAAGGTATCAATGTGAGCTTTTGGCACTGGAGAAAAGGGCATAAATATTGAGCATGAAATATAGTGTAATAATAAGTGATAGCATTTTCACATGGTTGAAGTGTAAGCCCTCCAGGAGCTACAGAGGATAAACTGTAAGCCCCATAAAGTCAGCTTTTCTGGAAGACTACCCCTGTGCACTCCACATGTCTCCTAGTTTGAAACATCTGGGGTGCTGAGGAGGAGAGGAAATTGTCTGACCTGAAATTTTGAGGGTTTATGTAGCTTTTGCATGGAATTGTTTGAAGGATTCGCCTGCTTGGCAAATACTATGAAAATGCCAACAGTTAGGAAGTGTGATTAAAAATATCCATCTCAATTCCACAGAAGCAGCAGTGGCTGCCAGGAGGAGTTAGCCCTCAGCCAGGCGTGCTGCACTTTGCCATTTAGGCAGTCTTGGTGCAGGGCTGCCGTAACAACCTGCCCCAGAAACCTCCTCCCTTCCCTTGGTGGTAGTGATGTGAGAACAGTGAAAATTTCAGGTCAGGAATACTGTGTTGACATTTCCCTCAATCCCCATGCTACCTTGTCCTTTATGGCAGTTTTATTCAGAGTTGTTGTTTCTGGCTGCCTTGTCCCATCTGGAAGGAGAGGACTGTCACATGCAAGGGTGACACCAGCCCAACCATGACCTGCAAGGATTTCAATGGCCTCATTTCAATGGGGGAAGGAAATCCATGCAAGAGCATAAACTTAGGGCCAGGAGGGGCCTGGGAGCAAGCACCTACAAATTTCTCACATCCCTACTCCTTTCTCTGTGTCCATGGGCTTCAAGTCATTAGTTTCCTCAGTGAGTATGGTAAGCTTTCATCAGTGTTTGATGACAGTAGGGTGCTACCCTTATTAACCACGTTGTGGTGTCCCAAGTGTCTCTGGCATTGCTGTTCCAGCTGGTTTCCATGCATGGGGCATGTTGCATTTTGTTGCTGTTGGGTGAAGGAGAGAGAACTGGGGAAGCTGTTGACTCTGCCCACCACATAAACTGTGCTGCAGAGCCCCAAGGGAGCCCCAAGGGAGCAGTCACAAAACCTGCAGCACACAGTGTATGCTTTGGCAAGGGCACACTGTTGTGCTGTTTTGTCTGTAATTCAGCCACTGGGAGGGACCCCGTGGACTGGGCTGGGCTCTTTTGGGCTGGCAGAGATAACCAGGCTTGCTTTGCACAGGTGCACAAGAGACCTGCCAGGATAAAAGGGGAAATCAGTGTAGGAGAAAAGCAGCTCCAAAAGATAGTGTGTCCTGTCACCTTGGTCCCTGGCAAGGTGGCCAGCTGCCAGCTCCTCCCAGACAGCTCCAACGTGGGCTTAAATGAAGTTTAAGAATGCTGACTGTTTATCTAACATCGTTCATTGTTCTGTACAGGCAATTGCAGAAATTAAGGATTCCTATGTGGGGTAAAAAAAAATGTTTCTTCAGATTTTTATGTATTGCCTTCATTCTGCATATGTAAGAAGCTATGGTCCACAGCTTTCCTCACAGGCAAGAAAGTAGCTTTTCTTTACATTAGACACTGTTGCTTCAGGGTAGAGAGGGAGAGAATGAAAATTTAGGAGAGTTGTGAAACTGTCTCCCTCAGATATACTCGGTGGTAAAAAAACAAAGGCTTTTTATTAGTATTGTTTTTCCTATAGCTAGATCTTCCCTTGAACACTTTTGTGTGCTGTATTCTTTACTTGTGTTTTCTGACTTGGGCTTAAAACTTCCAGGCAGCTGGGGGCTTCCTTTCCCTAGATCTTGTCCACAAGGAATTACTGGACAGGAAGAGAGAGAAGTTCCTGCAAGAAGTAAGGCAAGGACAGGAGCTTCAGGTGAGCACATCAGAACTCCTCCTAGAGAAAGAGAATTAAGGTATCTTTGGTGGTATGAATGCTTTATTTGCCTCAATTTACATCCTTTGAATTCATGTCGTACTGAAGTCATGCTCTATCATGATAGTTGTTCAAGTGCCCAATATTTTGAGCATGCACAATAGCAAAATCCTTTTAAAATGATGAAACCTGGTTGGAGTATATCTGCTGGTGTGTTAGAACTGTTAGAAGTAGGAGGTTTTGTTTTAGGAAGTGTAAAATAATGTGCCTGCAGGCAGCTGTGCAGCTTTGGTGTGAGGAGGACCGTGCTGGATGGTTTCAGAGGTGTAAAACAAAAAACAAGTGCACTCATTTTAACCTTCGGTGCCTTCTGTAGTTTCATTTCAAAGTATGGAATCTCTTACTTTATGCAGTTTCTATTCCTAGGTTTAGTTAAGGGACAGAAGCACAGACAAGTCTGAGCACAGATCAGTTGTTTGCTTTGCTTTTATGTGCTTTGGTGTCAGCAGTGCGTGGTGAATTGGCAGCACAGCAAGTCCTGTGATAAGAGTGAATGTCTGGGCCTTAGACTGTCCCTGCTCCACCTTGAAATCTTCTGGGTATCTCCTGCTCTGAACGGGGTTGAACACAACATGAGAGGTTTGTTCTTACAGATAGTGAGAAAACATCTGAGCAGTTATTCTTCTTGAGGGGTGCTGATTTGAAGGGAAAGGAGAGGAGCAGAAGCTGCGCTGTGTTGGCATCGTGGTGCAAGTGGCTGCTCGTGGGTACCACCTCTGCTTGTGTTGTGCAGGTCCCAGGACAGATAAAGCCAGGTTTAGGCACGCACATTTTTTTAAATTACATAACCCTTTGGGGGTGGCTTTGTATTCTCATCTACTACCAGATCAGAAAATAGGAGTACTCTTACTAAGACTTTTGCCACATGTTTGTTGAGGTTATGGAAGCACACAGCGAGGGTTTTATATTGTGTAGAAAGCGAGCTCTTCCTTGGAGATCTGCTTATTTTTACTTTTGAGTGTGTGTAGATTTAGCTGAAGATCATGTATTCACACAGTTGTGCTATTTAAGTTAATGTGGGGTGACTCAGTGTGTATTCACTGCTGCGAGCCCACAGCGACTGCGACAGAACGTTTTATTGTCTGAAGACAATGCTAATAATGATAGCATTAAAACAGCATTGGAATTTCACAAGACAATATTCTGTTCCCAGAACTGCCAAGGGACAAAGAGATTTGCCATTGTCAGACAGGGGAACAGGAGCTGGCCTGCAGTGCAAACATTGCCCTCCGCTTCCGCTGGGCTGGGCTGGGGTGTCCTGCCCGTCTCTGCTCCTGCTTCCTGGAACCTGCTCAAGAGTTTGTCACAGCTGTGAGCACCTCTGCAAAGCAAGCACTGCAGCAGTTGGCTCTGCTAAGAGCTGTTGGAACACAGCCCCTTCCCAGGATGATCCTCTTCTAAGCTGCTTTCATCCAACAGGTGAGCTGTCTTGGCCAGCTGAAAGGGCTGGAAAGGGCAGACGCTTCTTTGGCTGCCCCCCACCTATCTCTGCTCTGGTGCTTGCTCCCACCAGGTATGCAGTTTCTTAAGGAGAATCTGAGGTAGGTGTAGTGTTTTGCAGTTAATACATTGTGGCTGCTATGGCATTCCCATAACTCACAAAGCAGTGATTCAGAAGTGATGCAGTTCATATTGGTTGTGCATTTCTTTATGGAGGGGTTGTAGGATGAAACCAGTCTGACTGTGGTGACAAGTGGAGGGCAGCTGTGCTGTCTTTGTAGCTGAGGTATAGGTTATAAGTACAAATAAGTTGTTCATTATGAAATTAAAAAATGTTACCTATATATATTATTAATCCTTAGCACCACCTTTTAATGTGTAAAAACAATAACAGTTTCCTTATCAAAAGAGTTGTTAATAATGCTTGGATCCTGAAAGCAAAAGCGCAGAGGTGGGAGCTGTGTGCATTTATTCTTTCATAGGAAATATTTAAAGCAAAACATTTCTACCCTCATAAGTACTCCTTTGCAGCAGGTTCCTGGTTTGCTGGTGTAATAGTCAGACTGGATAATGACAGCATGGACAATCAGATGAGAAAATTAACTGAAGAAGAGACTGTTGGCAGTGCAGAGACACTGCCTGGAAACCTCGCCGACTGTAAGCCACATTTGTAGTATAATGGCTTACATCCAGTGGAGACAGCATCTGCAGTGCAAAGCCATTTGGAGGCTCGTTGGTGGTGAGCACAAAGTTTGCTCTCTGCATTAGTAACTAGCAGATAAGATAGCTGTGAATCTGTCTTGCACTGAACATCCTTAAGATGAGAATCCACTGAGTACTTGCTTCTTTAATGACTCCCAGCAGCATTTCCCAGGAGCCACGTGACAAAAGTACCAGAGGGTTGGGCTTTGATTTCAGTAGCTTCACTATGGAGTTGTGCTTATCTCTTAAAATGGATCCTTTCAAAATGTAGTTTGTGTTTGGTGGGGACAGTGAAGAAAAAGAGCTGATTTAAGGAAACTTGAATGGGGGAAGTGTCACATGTTTTGCAGTGTTGAAATTCCAGGCATCCTTGCTGTGAAAAATGGGAGTTTAATTACCCAGGTTTTGTGTGGGTTTGCTGAGTTGCTTTAGTTTGTTTGTCCTCTGTCAGTCTCTAATAATGCGATTATTTACTTTCACTAAACAGAAAAAATTAATTCAGTGATCTCTGTTGCTCAGTGTCTGCTGGGAATACTGGTACTGAGTTGTGTCACTGCAAATATTGGTACGTTCTTGCCTGTACTGTCGGCAGAAGCAGAGTCAAACAGCCTAACTCAATATTGCTTACATATCTTCTATTTTCTTTTGACAAAATCATTGCACGGTTCTGCCTCAACATGGCCTTCTGTGAGCTGCAAGGACCAGATGACATTGTTGAACTAGCTAGTTTAGTCCATATGATATGTACCATAGAACTTTATGGAATACTTTCAGCAGTTTCCCTGCCTAATACATGTTTTGGGGTATCAGAAATCTCCTTTGATTCGACAGTTTCTAAATAGCAGCATTTGTTACACCCGTCACTTGATTTTTGTCCCAGTGTATCCTGTGTGTCCCTGTGTATCCCTGCATGTTTGTATCACCAATACAGGGAATTTGGGGCATGTTTTCAGCATGACAACCAGACTTGCACAGAATGGCACAACCCATCAGCCCTGTGTTTAGCCTCTACTCACAGTTAAACACTGGCATTAGCAGCTTTTTATCCTTCTTACCCCTTTTCTGAAATGATTCCTTAATGCTGTACACAAAGCCGTCCTGCACAGCACTGCCTGTTAAGTCACTGCCTTGCTGAATAAATTACAGGTGCCTGCTGCTAGAAAGGAAGAGATGATGCTTTTCTTTCTCTGTGTGGTTCTTGTTCGTTTCCTCATGTTTTCTTGATTTTCTCAAGTCATCCTGTTTTGTTTGCTGCTGGCAAGTAAATCACCGAGAGATGCAAAAAGCAAAAGAAGCAGAAGAAATACTGGGTGCATATTAAGAAGCAAATATTCCAGTCTCTCAAGCATGGAGAAATGGAAAGAGGTGGATATAGATGGTGATGAATTTAAACATGTACTTATTTATTACTCTGTCTTCCATGTCTGGATCATCTGCTGCTGAGGAGAGGGTGAGACAAAGAAACACTTGATTTTTGGCACCACTGCAATGAGGTGGCAAGATGAGATCAGAGAATCATGTAGGCTGGAGGGGACTTGCAGAGATCACCTAGTCCATCCTGCTGACCAACCTGAATCCCATCTGATTAGGTTGCTCAAGGCCATGCACAGGACACTTTTCATTATCTCCAAGGATGAAAGTCCAGCAGACTCTCTGGACTTCTGTTTCAGTGATTCACTTATCTGAAAGTAAGAAGTTTTCTCCCCCATATAAGGCTGTAATATCCCATGTTGCAGCTCTGGTTGATGCTCCCCTTCCTCCCTGTGTACCTTTGAGGACAGTCTGTGTCCCCTCCCATCAGGCAGTAGCAGGTAGGTCTCCCTGTAGCCCTCTCTTTTCATGGCTGAGCAAACACAGTGCACTCACCCTCTCCTCCCATGCTCCAGCTCCTCAACTGGCTCTGGCACTGGGCAGCCTGTGCTGCTCCTGGCAGCATGGCTACAGGAAAAACTAATTTCTGTGCTGCATCCTGTGAGTGCCCTGAGACTGGTTTCTCTTTTCATGTCAACTGACCTTAATTTCTTTCCTTTTTCAACCTTTTTGCATGACATCTCCGAAACAGTAGCATTTTCAAGCTATAGCTTTCATCATAGTATGGTGTGATGTCACCAAACTCTATGTATGATAGTAGAAAAGAAAAAAAGCAACTGTTAAGTCTTACCTCAGATGTTTTTAGCTCTCATCATGTTTATTTTTACAACTATACCCATCCAGCAAGACTTGATCCTGACTTTTTTTCTTGAAGAACTTAAAAAGTGTTGTCCAGTGTGAAATTAAATATTCTGCAGTCAAATGCAAACATCCAACTCAAAAAGGCAGATGCTACTCCAGGTCCAGCATTTATGTGTAAGTCATATTATGTTAGCAAATGAAGTGGAAAAATGGCTCTTAAATAGTTTCTTCTGCTGCTTCCCTATTTTTTTATATTAGGTTGCCTCTGGTATTTCAAGAGTTTCTATCCATTTGCTGTATACTCTCACAGCAAATCCAAACACAGTTTAGCAGGGCAAAGAACATTTGGAGACTGGCTCAGTGCCCAGAGCCTGCTTTTAACCTCTGCAAAGGCCCTTGTCTTTCTCAGCAGCACTGAGTGTGGTGTAGATATCCAACATTTCCTAGCTGTGGGAGAAAAAGGAAAATTTCAAGATAGAATTTCTCAATCTTAGTGAATCAGGTGTAACAAATTAGTGAATGAAGTGTAACAAATACTGGCCTAAAAGAAGACATCAGATTGTAAGGATCCTAAGAAGCAGGATCAGGCATGCTCAAACACTCAGGTTAATGAGCAGAGAGCTATGGC
This sequence comes from Geospiza fortis, assembly GCF_000277835.1. NCBI lineage: Eukaryota > Metazoa > Chordata > Aves > Passeriformes > Thraupidae > Geospiza > Geospiza fortis. The sequence continues at coordinate 11,419,473 of NW_005054305.1, forward strand.
ATTTGATGAATTCTCATGTAATTTTGAAAGATACCCACTATCTCTCAGCTGAAAATTCACACACAGTTATTCTGTATATGTATTCTAAAAACGTTATGACCATTAAATATTGTCTAATATATGTATAAATTCTGCATGGCTAATTTAGACTTTGGACGATTCATTTTCTTCTTACAAGTATATTTGAGAATTCCTCTAGAGTAATCCACCAACTCATCAAGGAACTATTGAGTATAAGTTAAAGCAAATAGTATGTCAGGAGATCGACAACTTGATTTTATGTTGTTATTTCTCACTGACTGAAGAAATTGGATCTGTCTCTGCATCCCTAAAATAAAGTAATTCCAACACAATATTGAAGCACTCGGGAAGAGCTGTTGCTCATGGCATGATGCTCCTCTTGGAACTTGAAATAATGTGCATCCCTTTACAAGGTGCATGAATAAAATAATAGACAGGTAGAGTCTGTGACCTAGTTAAAAGTTATGTGCAATGATCTCTTCTCCTTGTTTGAACTGAGGAATCATCTGGAGTGGGGGATATCTTTACGTACAACAAACCTTATCTGAGTTTTTGGTTTTGTTTCTTTTAGTGAAAGGGTCATTTATGAATATGTGCTCTTTTAATTTGGGGCTGAGCTTAAAATAGCTAGACATCTGAGAACTTAATATGCACAGTGAAATTTAATTAGGCAACTGCATAAAATCAAAGGGATTCTTTTGTAGACAGGAAGCAAGAATCCCCTTTTGGTACTTTCAGCACACATGCAGCTAAGTCCTGTTTTCATCTCCTCCTCTTCAGCAAGAGGTGTTAATAATAGATGTGTATGATCTGCTGCCAAGGGTGATGGGCCAGGGATGGGAGGAGGAATGGACTATATTCCTTCCACTTGCATGGTGCCTTCTTCATGCAGCAAAAGTGCACAAAGTCTAGTATTTCAAAAGGCAGTCTTCAACTTTGTACATTCCAATTTGATTTGCTAAATTTGGTCGCCACAGACACCAAGCATCTATTTCATGGTCACAGTTTGACTTTTGGATGCTAAGTACCCCTTGAAAGTATACACAGAATTTCTGAATTTAGGCTTAATTAAGCATTTCCATGAAAGACACAAGCCTAGCTTTTTCAGTGTCTGAATTAATCTTTCTTTTTTTGGTAAAAATTACCAAAAAAATTTGGTAAAAATTTGGTAAAAAAAGTATATCTGTTTATAAAAACCTTTTTATATCTATAGTGTGGATTAACTGTTGGGAAAGATAGTAAGCTTCAAATGTGCTCCAGTTGCATCTCTCCAACTTAAGTTGTTTATTTCAAAAATTGGTTTTCTTTTTTGGTAGATTAGGCAATACCAAATAAAATTGTATTTGTTAAAAAATCTGTTCAATGTTAACTCTCAGAATGAGAGGCTGCCTGCAATATTTGTGAATCATAATTGTGTGAGACTCATTAAAAAAAAAAAACCAACAAAACACAGAATCACAGAATGAACTAGGTTGGAAAAGACCTTTGAGATCAACACAAAAAAATGCCATGGAAGTGAAGAAACAGAGGATTCCATTAAGGGAAACACCAGGGACACTTTCTGAGAAAGATCACTGACACGTCCATATATGAATACTTCATGTAAACCATCACACTTTTAAAATCACCTTTTGCTGGCAGTTACCAAAGCCAGAAAAATTTCCCAATGTTTCATTCAGGCAAAGGTCAGTGATGAATTGTATTTCATTCTCTTAAACATTTCCATTTATTTTTTGTGGCTGTGTCACTGCCTTGATTGTTTGGGGTTTGTTTTGTTTTGTTTTTCTTCTCTATTACATTTTTTGTTTTCAGAAAAAGCAGTGAGATTAATGTTTTTGCAAAGAAAGATGTTTAGGAGATGTTTTAATTTATTATTTTATTTTTTTTTTACTCATGGGAAATGTGTTGGAAGTAAGCTTTTCTGTGTCATGCAACTTGTGGTTCCCACCTCCTGGTGTATTTAATGCACTGTGTGCTCCTCAGCAGAGCATGGGCAGCAGCTTCCAGCTCCCTCTCCACTCATTTACAGCTTGGCCAGCCTTGGGCACAGAGCGTTCCTCTCTGTGTGTCTGCACCTGTTGGTGTGTAGTGTCCTAATTAAGATTTGTTGTCATCCAGGTAGTTCAAATAAAGTTTCATGGGTGGTTTTCACTTTTCCTGTTGTGGTATTTCTATGATTTTAATGTTCCAGGGTGAGACTTCTCTGAATCTGTATGAAGGCAAAAAGCAGAGCAACTATAGAAAATATATTTAGGTATAAATTTTTTAGCTTTTCATAACATGCGTTTAGTTGCATGATGTTGCCTGTCTGAAAATTGTTTTATAATAATTTCATCCCATTTTTCTTTCATTTCAGTTTCCATCAGCAAGGCAAAACAGTCTTTGCTTTAATTATTCTTCATTAAGATTCATATCTCTGCGATTAAACTGAGATAAGCTTTGGCAATTCTCAGGTTGTGGTTGTCTAAAGAAAAGCCAGGCTGAGAAATAAAACTCCCTGTTTTCCAGCAAGTAAAAATAGGAAAAATCAGCTACAATCCCTGAATCCTCACTACAGTGCCTGCATGCTTACCCCAGGCATGGGGCACACCATATTTCTGAGCTAAGAGATGCTGAAGAAGATGCATCCTTGACAATACCTTTGAGAATTTGTTATGAGATGTGTCCCTCTGCTGATAATATCCAGGGACATATGTCTCTTCCATTCTTCAGATGTATCTCAAATAAGAAATCCAGATGTTAGGCTGGCCTCTTTCTCCATTTTAAAATCCTCACTGGGTTCTTGCTTACGTGGCAAACACTTTGGTCGTTCCTTCCTTTGGGGTTTTTACATTTTGAATATGCAATTCCAGTCCCAGGACTCTGAGATTTGTTTTTCTCATATCATGGGTACTTTTTGTTGTAAGAATATTCAGCTGGCAAGGGACCAGCTAAAGGGATCACTGGTGGAACAAGATGGAGTTTTCTGCAGATTTCTATGTTATGTTCACGTTTCAATGTCTCTTAGTTCTAAAGGTCTCAACCTCATTGTGAAGATATTATTTAATGAGTCTTCTAAATGTGTTGTATCACTGGAGTGGCCTGGCACCACAAATGGCAGGAGAGTTTCTGTTCTGCCAGTGCCCAGCTTGGGTGTGTCTGTCCCAAGTCAGTCAGTCTGTCTTGAAAAGGAGCTTCACTCCTCCCTGAACGATTTGCATATCCTTTTGCTTACTAAATGATTTAAAAAAAATACATTTCTAAAAAATGGTAAAAGTGTTTAGAATTTATCTAGTTACAAACTTAACTTTAGATGCACAGATCTCATCATATTGGTTGTTAAAATTTTCCACTTGACCTTGATTTCAGCAGCAGATAAGAGATTTCCTGTTGAAATCAGGATAATGAGCCATTGCAGTATGCCAGCTGCCCAGCCATTGTGGACTGTTTTTCTAGGCATTCCAGGATGATTTTTTTGGAAAGAAATTTGAATGAGTGTGGGATTTTATAGAGAAAAAAGCTACACAGAAATGTCAGTTCAGTGGAGAAAGTGGTAGCTCACACCCATGTAATTAAAGAAGTTAATATTTTTTTCCAGTCTGAGTCTAGTCCAAAGTTTTTATCTTGATTTGGGTGCTCCCTGTCTAGGTGAGGCATTTTCTGCCCTTACAGAGGAGATTAAATCTTAGCTGAAGCTCAGAAGGGAAATCAGCTTTGTGTATGCCACTCAGTGTCATGATTTTTGTGATTTTGAGAAGTCTGATATTGGCTGTCCTTATGCTGTTTTGGATCTCAGATGGTTTAGAGTATTTTTTTGGTTTTTCTTTCTCTTTCTTTTCTCTCTCTCTCTCTGTCTCTCTCTTTTTTTTCCTCCAAAGAGAACTGAAAAGATAAGGACAGTTGCTTTAAATATTCATGTTGAGGCCATTTGCACCTGTCTAGTAGGAGCCAGTGACCAATCAGTTCTTTGCACATATCTCAGCTGCTGTGTGTTTGGCACTAGATCAGCATATCTATTATTGATTTTTAAGAGAAGCACTGTGGGGGCACCTAATGTTCCTAAGAAGAAGTATTGCAGAGATCAATCTTTCCTGTTGGAGTGAACCAGGCTGGATGGGGCTTTGAGCCAGCTTGGTCCAGTGGAAGGTGTCCCTGGCCATGGTGGGGATTTTGGAACCAAATGATCTTTATGGTCCCTTCGAACCCAGGGGTTAATCTGTGATATAAATCAGCTTGCACAGGCCTTGTTAAGTTACTTAAGGGGAAAAAAAAGATCTAGGAAAGATTGTCAGTGAGGAAGGAATGCAATGGTGACTGCACACCGTGGCAGCTGTGCCCCACTGTGCCTGCCTGCAGGAAGCAGGTCTGTCCATCCCCAGGAAGAAGCACTGAGCTCTCAATGGTAACAAACATTCTCAGACTCTACTGTGCATCCAGTGTAAAGCTGTGCAGCAACATATCCTGCTGTATTTTCATCTGAGTCATACAACTGCAGGAGAAATTGAATCCTGGGCCTCCAGATCCAGGAAAAAGGCAAGAAAGAATTTAAAAGCACCTAAGAATCAACTATAGTAGTTGTCAGACATAAGTTGCCTTCTTGGAGGCCAAGCATTTGGTATTGGTTTGTCACAAATAGGTTGGTTCTTCCAATGCAGGGCTGGCCTGGTATTCTACTGCAAATTCCATGGAAGGAGTGGGACAAGCAGAGTCTGTTCATTTCTTGCCCATTTATCATCTTCCTTTTGTATTTTCATGGAGAAAAACAAGTGCATGTAACTTGTTGGTGTCCTTTCTGGGTTCTTCTGCATTGGAACTGGGCCATACAGAGAGGTAGCTGGAGTAACCAAAATTTGGTGACAGGGGTCTGGCATGGTGCTTGCTAAACACATATGAATTGCACTTGCATGAGTGATTAGAACTTGAAAAATATTCATGTGAGACCTCTTATGCTAAACAGTATATTAAGTTGAGAAAGGAGGATCTGGTGCTTTTAGCTATCCTGATAAGTCCTTGCTCATAAATTCTACTGAAATTTATGCTGTATTCTTCATTTTCTCTACTTTTTCTTGCAGTTCTGTGTTAATGTTTAAAAGTGTTCGCTGTGGTGTATGTGGCCCTTCTCAGCTGTGTTAAGGGTGCTGTGTTGATTAAGAGATTTTTCTGAGATGTGTTGCTGAAGGGCACTATTTTGGACTGATAAAGTGCTACTGGACATCTATTACTAGAGCAGTTCATCTGCTCAAACAGGGCAATTAGTACAAAGTTCTTCCTTGGGCTGCTCATCCTGCATCTACCAGTGGTGCCTGTCTGAGGATTTGCTGTCCTGCTGGCAGAGACATGAGTCCTCACAGAGGGTTGTCCACACTGCTGCTGCACAGTCCCAGGCATGAGAATATTGAGGGTTATGTTGAAGAACTTACACAGTCTGTAACTTAGTTCAGAACTTGGTCTGCCTCCACATTACTCTGTGAGCTTAATTCACTGACATTTTTGTCAGTGCACTCTGCTGTTGCAGATGCTAAATAGCATCGTTGGGGTTTTGTTCAGTGGCATGAATGATGAAACCAGTCATGCACTGAAAGCTCCACAGAACATTTATCTGTTTGAGTTTTGTATGTATATCTTCTTCAGTCATTTCTGTCCTGGGTCCAGAGCCAAGCTCAGTGAAGCCTGTGTGGTGTGTGCTTTCCTGGTGGTTTCAGTTTAATGGAGACTCTCTTGGGAAGTCCTGGAGACCTGGAGCAGTATGTTCATTGTGGCACCAGAGGATTCCAGCACCTCACTGTCCAGCAACTACTCCAGTATTAATATACTTCCACTTTTTATTACTGTGAGCTCTTTATAGCACTTAGAAGATAAAATATTGGCTATACAATCTTAACATAGTGTACACTGGTGTTCACTAAACAACAATGTATTTCATACTTCACACTGACATTCATATCATAAATGTGTCTGTTTGAATTACTACTATTGGAATAAACCACATGCATGTTAGTCATTATGACTATATGCTTGTATCACTTAGAAAGTAAAAGTGTATTCTTGTTACAGGAAGATGAGAACTCTATTGTGCGTGCACTTATGTGGTAACCGTGTTCTGGAGCTCTCTTAAAAGCCATTATGATAGTGGGTCTTCCTTAGCTTGGCATTTCTCCCCTTCTGCTGGCTGTCACCAGCCTTACAGCAGAGAGGAAAACTGCTTCTCCCCTTCCTCCATCACTGCATTTTTTTCCACATAAAAAGATGTGTAGAAAGCTGCATCCCACAGCAGAAGTGTTTTCTTCCCTAAGAAATACACTGACTTATTTTTCCCTTACCTATTGCATACACAAATGTTTAATTACAGGAAAATTATCTCAAAATTTTAAAATTATGTGGTTTTCTGTCAGTCTATTTATTGTGAGGATATTTGCAATCATTTTTAGCAGGTGACACAAAATATAAAGATTTGGGTTTTTTCTGTGTGGACTTTAATGACTGGTTTAAAACTCCAAAAAGTAGGTAATAATTTTGTGTAGAAAAAGGAGAAGGTGTTGCATATGAAATGAAAGATATATTGATTGACTAGATGGGAGTAGTGTTTTGTAAATACAATACTGCCATGGTTTTAAAAAGCATTTTCTAAAATAAATGTTTTAGAAAAGGGAAAGAGGCTAAGAAAAAAAAGGAAGCAAAATTTTTACATATAGACGTATAAAAATTAAAGAGTAGATTTTTTTGTGCTTTTTGTTGTTAGCTTAGAACATATCCTGTCATCCCTCCCAGCAAGGGAGGTGTGGAGGGGTTTTGAGCACACAAATATTTTGCTCTTTGGCCTTAACTTGAGTATGGAGAAATAGACCATCACTGTAGATTCTATATTTCCGTGTCAAAATCAACTAGCAGCTGCCCTGAAATAACACTAACATTTACATATTGATATTTTTCTCTCAGTTACTTGTAAAGTAGCTGACATTGATTCCATGCCCTACTAATTTTTTATCATAGAAGACAGAGTTGTGGTTTTTTTTTTTGCAGTATTTTCTCTCTTCTTTATTTGGAAATAGCCAAAAACACAACAAAAGGGATTGTTTATCTATAACAGGAACTTAAAAGGCACTTTTTTTTTGTTTTGTCCTTCATCAGTGAATTAAAAATTGCATTTTGACATTTTGGCCCTGTTTGCATTTATTCATTGATCCCCAGCACAGATGCATTTCATCTCACACATCAGATACTGCATCATGTGCAAGCTTGTGTTCTGAGACTTCCCTAATGACCTTTTAATTAGTTGTTGTTATTATTACACAGCTCACAGGCTTCAGCCACGTTGATGTCATCATTTATCTCACCTTTCATGTGAAATAGTCCCAGTTGCTGCTGTGGCTGCCTTGCACTTTTTCCCTTCCCTTCTCCTGGCATAGACTGGCCTTGGTGTCCTGTTTCCATGACCTTCAATGCTGACGTACATGCACCTGCAGTGGTACTGCTATGTTGTGTTTTGGGGTTTTTTAATGCCTTTTTCATATAATCCTTTTTGTCTTTTTTTTTCAGAATTCTCTGGAGCATTACATTCTCCTGTTTGGAGTGTGGACAAGAGTTTGGCATTCTGCTTTTACAGGTACCTTTTTGAATTAAAATGCATTTTTTTTTCCCCAGGGGTTGATAAAAGGAGAGCAATTCCAGAATGATTTTACTGTGTCCTCCTCTGCTATCTTGTTGTGATAATGAGTTTCTCTTCCTCCACCTTTACTAGTCTATTGGGTTGGCAGATTCATTAGTTGCAAGTATATTGTTGAATGCCATTTCAGAAAGATTGAGGCTTTCTCTTCTCTTGCTGGCCTCAGTCACACAGCCATGTATGTGTTGCAGAATCCTTTTTTGGAAGTACTCCAGTAGTTCCAGGCTTTTTCTCACCCTTTATTCCCAACCTGTACTTTGGTTACAGTCGCTCCATTCAGTAAATTTGTTTTAGCTTTTACAATGGAGACCTCCAGTGCAAGTAAACACTCCTTGCTTTAGTCCTCCAGAGCTTTCTATTTATTTCTGTTACTTACCTGACTCCTCTTTGGAAGTGTTCCAGTAGTTCCAGGCTTTTTACCATCCTTTATTCCCAGCCTGTACTTTGGTTACTGTTTTTCCATTCAGTAGATTGCGTTAGCTTTTTGTAACACAGACCTTCAGTGCAAACGAGCACTGGTAGCCTCAGCACTTCAGAGCTTTCTGTTACTTATTTGGTTATTACTACTGCTTTCCAAATACTGATGAGGCACACAGAATCAGAGAATGGGTGAGGTTGGAAGGGACCATAGTGGGTCATCTGGTCCACCTCCCTGCTTAAGCAGCGTCATCCTAAAGTACATGGTACAGAATTTTGTCCAGACAGTTCTTGAATATCTCCAGTGAGGGAGACTCTACATCTTTTCTGGGCAATCTCTTCTAGTGCTTGGTAAGGAAGTTCTGCTGGTAAAGAAGTTCTTCCTCATATTCAGGTGGAACTTTCTGTGGATCAGATTCCACCTCTTGTTCTGTTGCTTCGCACCTCTGAGAAGAGCCTGGATCCATCATCTTGGCACCCTCTCTTCAGATACTGATAGACATCGATGAGGTCCCCTCTCAGTCATCTCTTCTCGAGGCTGAACAGGCCCAACTCTCTCAGTCCTTCCTCATAAGAGAGACGCTCCAGTCCCTTAGTCATCTTTATTGCCCTTTGCTGGACCTGCTCCAGGAGCTCCATGTCTCTCTTGTGCTGAAGAGCCCAGAGCTGACACAGCATTCCAGATATGGCCTCATCAGGGCTGAGGAGAAGGGCGGGATCACCTCCCTCAACCTGCTGGCAACATCCTTCCTAATGCAGCCCAGGACACCTTTGGCCTTCTTGGCCACAAGGGCACTGCTGGCTCATGGACAGATGTTGCCCACCAGGACCCCCAGGTCCTTCTCTGCAGAGGTGCTTTCCAGCAGGTGCTGGTGCATGCAGTTGTTCCTCCCCAGCTGCAGGATTCTGCATTTGCCCTTGTTAAACTTCAGAATATTCTTCTCTGCCCATCTCTCCAGACTGTTGAGGTCCCTCTGAAGGACCACGCAGCCCTCTGCAGAGCTGACCACTGATCCCAGCTTGGTGTCATCAGTGAACTTGCTGAGGAGGCATCTGCCCCTTCATCCCGACCACTGATGAACAAGTTAAGCAGTACTGGGCCCAGTGTAGAACTCTGGGGGACACCACTGGTGACAGGCCTCTGACTGGACCCTGTGCCCCTGAAAATGACTCTTGGGATCTGCGGTTTAGCCTCTTCTCAATCCCCCTCACTGTCCAGGCATCCAGCCCACACTTCCAGAGTTTGCCTGTGAGGATGTTGTGAGAGACAGGGTCAAAAGCCTTACTGAAGTCAAGGTAGGCAATATCCACTGCTCTCCCCTCATGCATCCAGGTAGTTGTTTCATCACAGGAGGCAGTCAGGTTGGTCAAGCATTATTTACTTTTAGTGAGGTATTAAACTGATACTAGTGAGGTAATAAACTGGTACTCCTGAGCACCTTCTTGTCATCCATGTGGATAGAGATGGCCTCCAGAATGAGCCACTCCATCACCTTTCCAGGGAGGAAGGTGAGGCTGGCTGGCTGGTAGTTCCCTATATCCTCTTTCCTGCCAATTTTGAAAGGTGGGGTGCTTTTTTATAGTCCTCAGGCACAAGTCCATCCAAAACACTCTGAGCTTGACCTCAAGATCTGAGCAGAAGATGAGCATTAAAGCTTAAAATCTTTATTTTTGTCACTAAAGCTCCAAAACTAAAGGTGTCAGGAATCCAGTGTCAGAAATAATGGAAAGAGTAACTTCATCCTTGGTGAGTACAAGTAAACCTGCTGAAACCCATGAGGACAGGAGGGGACAGGAGCTGAACATGTGGCACTTTGTAACAACGGTTGTAAAATTCTTGAAAGATTAATAAGGTATTTCATTGTAGCAAAGAAAAAAATCAGTAATCAATGTCTGATGTGTCATGTGTCAAATTAGCAACACACTTCACAAATGCTTAGTTTTAATTCTGCTCAGTAAAAGGCATTTCATGTTCATCTGTTTCCAATCAGCATATTTGGCTCCAGAACATAAATTTGCATTGTGTGGGGTCTTAAATTAACAATTATCACTGCTGTTATATTTCAAGACAAAATGTTAAGTCTGAGAGTACACATGGCTAATTTAAGGGTAAAAATCTGTTCCCAGAATGTGAAAATCATCTCAGAAGCCATTTCTATCAGCTGAGGAATCGGGAACTTGAAATTCCAGGTACATTTCATACATAGTATGAAATTAAGGCAGCAAAACCATTTTAGCTGTGACTGACACCAGGAACATTCAAAGATCTGTGTTAATTTTTGTGATCACAAGTTAACCTACACTGATTTTACAGTCACATTTCATATTTTTACCTCCCTCATGTCATGCTGCATGGGATTTATTTCTGCCATCTTAGAAATGGGATTCAATGTTTTGTGTTCATACAGATGCTCCAGTAGGTCTGTGCTTTTGTTGTAAATATATTGCTCATTTTGTCAACAGAAAAAATTGGATTTGTGATTTATGATGAAAGCAACATCCAGTCCTGGCTGGGGTGACACAGCCAGCCCTCCCTTTACATTAACTTTTAAATAATGCCTTGAAACCAATCCAGATCAGTGATGAGCTGGAACTGGGACTGAGGGACATCTTCAGTGGAGGGACTCAGCTCCCCAGCAGTGGTGGGGATGGTGTGCTGGCAGAGCAGCTGGGCAGGAGAGGTTACCTTCATGAAGCAGGGATGAGCAAATGAAAAAAGAGACACCATATGTCCTCATTTGAGGTTTGGCGCCTTGGTTTCCACGTCCCATTGTCTGCTTTAGGCATCTTAACTATGCCATGTAGGGTTAAGTAGTTTCGGTGAACTACTATAAAACTTCACTGATACTCATCTCTTAATGAAGATAAAGCAGTAGATACAAGACTGGCATACCTCTATCCACTTTCTGGGTTTGGGATGAATTTCTCATGTTACTTTGGGCAGCCAGTATCAATCCTGTATTTAACTTCCAGTTTGGAGATTTACTTTTGTTTACAGAAGAGGGGAGATCTATAAGTGTGGCTGTGTATCACATATCTTAGAGGAGAATGGATATGTAGCAATCTTGGGGTAGTCTGATACTCTCAGGGAGGGCAGGAATGGAGTGGTTTAAGCAGACTTTCTAAGCAATAGTCTGTGACCCCTGTGAGGACAGGGTGGAGAGCATCCCTAGTTTAGGCATCCCAGGGACAAGCCTGTTGTGTATCTGATCATGCAATCAGCATGTGAAAGGGGTCTGAACCATTGCCAAAAAGAAGAACTGGATTTACTGAGGAGTCTGCAGCAAACCTCAGCACTCATTCAATTGACTGGTCAGTATTTCTGGTTGCTGGATTTACTGCACTATGCATTTTCATTCTGAGAGTGCACGGTGCTCCAAGCCTGGTGTCCCTCTGTGTTATGCTCCTGCCAACCACCCAGTGCCAGTTCCCTTGCCCCCAGCCTTCTGAGCTCTGCCGACAGTGTGTCCCAGGCACAGAGGCTGCAGGAGAGAGAAGGTGTAGCTCTCTCCTGCAAACCAAAAATGGTCTGGGTTTACAGGAGCTTTGCTTCAGGAGGAGCTTCACTGAGAGCTTCGCCTTTCTCCACAATGCCCTTATGCCAGCTCTGTTCCTTCTGCAGAATGGAGGAGCTGCAAGAGAGGAGATGAGGAAGAGAACTTGAGCTGTCTCTTCCTTTTTCCTATAATCCTTCTCTGTCCTTGTTATCTACTCCTGCTTCCCAACTCACCCTTCAGTGCTTCCTTCTCTATTCCCAACACCTTCTCCTCTCTTTGCCTGGTTAATAGCATTTCTCTTCTACCTCTCTGTGTCTTGTCATTTCTCACTTTTCTTATGTCTGTCCCCACACTCACAATTCCAGATTTTGGCTTTCTTTTGTTTGTTTGTTTGTTTTGTTTGTTTTCTTGGAGTCCCTACACTTACTTTCTCTCTCCATTTAATTAAATGCAGTGGTCATGACTCAATACAGCTTTTGTTTTCTTTAAGGTGATGAGGATTTTATGGTTTCTTAAAATTGGTGGTCAGGAAGAATTTCCATCACTATCATCATCATCATAACTTCACCTAACGCCTCAGATAGGCAAAAACCATTCAAGAGAATCTGGACAGTGTGATTTCTAAAATGAGGCTTTTCAAGAATATTGTTTTAGTGAAGGGTCATTAAATTAAACAGTAATACAAAGCCCCACTCTGAGTGTCAAATTTACATATTAAACAAGAGTTTGGATGCTCATTGACAAGTTGTTGTGAGAGACAGGGTCAAAAGCCTTACTGGCCTTACTGGAGCTGGATGTTCATCTCCAGTTAAATAGGGTGTGAACAATTTATGAAGATCTGTAGCTTAACATGTGGACTCCGTGGCATGTATTTCCCATACAGCAACCAAGAAGAAAATATACTCAGTCTATTCTAATAGGAAACACCTCAACAGCTGTAGTCAATGGTGGTATAGTCTGAGGGGTTACACGCGCAAGTGTGTGACCATGCACAAGTGTAGCACTTGTGTTGAGTTATACAGCTGTAATCATTAATTGCAACATCATCATAACAATGAAGACCTAAATTGCCTTGTGTTCCAGTGCCAAAACTGGTATGTTCAACCATCTGCTTGAAGAACTCTGTAATATACAGATATATCTTCAAGACGTAATGCTATGCATGCCTTCAGTTTTCTTTCTTGGCTTCTAACAACATGTACCTTTAGGCATGAGGTTGGAGAAAAGGGGAATGAACTATCCTGTGGTATGGGAAAATGTCCTCTTATCTAGAGAAAAACATAATTTTACCTCTCAAAAATGAAAGAAATTATTCATGGAGTTGCTGTGAAGGTTGCAGTGCCCTAGAACACTGCTGTAAATCATGTATGGTTTGTTTTTGCTGGTTTTTTTTTTCCAAATGTAATTTTAAAAAGCCTCGATTTGTTTTTACATAGTCAAAACTTTTATAGTGTGTTTATTTAAGAAAAAAAAAATGCAATATTTCATGTGTGTAGAGCTTAGAAATGAAATACTTAGAAATGGTTAACTCAGGGCAATTAGTTTGTAGACATTATTTTTAAATAGCCATTGTGACCTCACTGCAGTAATATCTCATGTTACAGAAAAGACTGTTTAAAGCAAAGAGTTTTGACAAACAAGACCCCACAGCTAATCAGAACAGCAGCTCAAAGTCCACAGTTGTCAGAATTAGGCCACTTTATTGTATCCCCCTGGCTGAACATTATCATTTTTCTGATGGTACTGGTTTTACTATGCTCATTTTTAATTGTGCCTACTGTATTGCCTCTTAAAGGTGGCCTTGTAAGTTTTTTATATCAGTAGCAGATGTTAATTAGCTTTATTTTAATATTTATTTCTAAAGATTAAGTGCTTGTGTTCACATAGAGAATTTATTAAAAAGAATTTTCAATGTAACAAGCTGTTAAAGTAAGAAAATATTTAAATATAAATAATTAGGTGGCTTTCTGGGTTCTTGCTTTTAAAATCTTGACAAGTATTATAAGAAACATTCTGTATGCTTAGGCACTGTTTCTTTCAAATATATTTTCACAACATGTAAGAAACTTCAGGAAGGTGCTATTACGCTTTGTTTTGAAACTTTGAAAATAGGCATTTTCAAAAGATTCTTTTACTATATACATCTCTAAAGGAAAGGAAATTTTCATTATGGTCTCTTTCCATTTGTAATAGCTCTTTATGGTTTCTGGTTTTTTCACTGCATAAATTGTTTGAATTGTTTTTCTTTTCTGGACTGTATTTATTTACTTTGGGTTTTCGTGTATTTGAACATTTCTGGAGTTTTGCAGGATGAGTAACTGCAAGGGAGTGTCCAACTGAAGCTGTTTTCATTGTGGGTTTATGGTTATTTCTCACATAAAATCTGTTCATACCTATAATGCTATGTTCCTTTAATGTATTTCTCATTGTAAACAGTTTTAGAGAACTTTCATCAATAACCAAGAGTCTAAACATGGCAGCTTGATATGTCAGGGCCTCGGGCCTTTTATGACAGTTAGGTAAATTTTTGCCATTCCCACATGAACAAGCTGGCAGCAGTGTTTATGTACATAAAATCAGAGATTGCTGAACTCTTTTGAGAAATGAGAGATTGGATCAAATTCCCAATCCCCAAACTGGGGCAAGTTTCTGACCTCCTGAGGAAGAACTGAGTTGGTCTTCCTATTACAGCTGAAATGTCCTACTTGCTAGAAATTATTTAATTGCACTGGAGCAGGGTTAGTAACCCAGTTTCCTTGTCAAGTACCATAGGTGGTCTTTTTTTGCTCTTTTCTTTATTTAAAGAAACCTTGCAAGTACTTTTTGTTTGTTTGTTTGTTTCAAAGTGGAAGCCTTTGAAAAAAGTGCTGGAAAAGGATCTGTCTCTACATACTGAATCACAGGATTGTTAGGGTTGGAAGGCACCTCTGGAGATCACGTCATCCAACCCACCTGCCAAGTCAGGGTCACCTGGAGCAGGAAGGTGTCCGGGTGGATTTTAAATATCTCCAAAGAGGGAGACTCCACAACCTCCCTGAGCCTGTTCCAGTGCTCTGCCACCCTCAATGTAAGGAAGTTCTTCCTTTGTGGGACTTCCTCTGTTTTTGTTTCTGGTCATTGCTCCTTATCCTGTCACTGGCACCACTGGAAAGAGCCTGGCACCCTTGACAACCACGTTTGAGACATTTGTATAATACAAGATACAGCCTGGTACTTTGAGTATCTGCCCTGAAGGCTGCTTCCAGTCTGGACTCCAAATCCAGTGGAGGAGGAAGTGTTTTCTTTGTCATCCTCCCCAGCTCTGACTGTGTTTTGAGGTCTGGCAGGTACCTGCTGGATGAGACGCTGTGGCTGACCAAGGAAAGGAGATCCCTGGTTTTTCTACAGTTTGGGAATTATCATTAGGCTTAGTTGCTTGCATGCCTTTTAGTAGAAATAAGAACTTCACTTATGCTAGGTGATATGGGTGCTTAGGCCTGAACATGCCTTCCATGCTACATGCTCGTGATCATTCCAGATTTTTCACAGTTCCCTTCCATAGAAGTGAAACAGGGGAGATGGGCAGCCATAGAAGTCACGTGGGAGATGAGGAAAGTGTTCAGGTTTTGACTTGGTTTGATGTTCAGGACATAGCTGAGGCCTTGTAGGCAGGCAGAAGAGCTCAGAAGTGATTCTCAATGTATTAGTTGAGAGAGAAAAGTACTGGCAGAGGAACATGTGCTGTGTGGTGAGATCCAAGCTTAAATATCAGCTACCCAAGATTTAATGAGTGCTGCTGTCACTTTAATGGTGAGCAGAGACTCTGTTTCCCCACAGAATATGGCATTTAGGTGTGTGTGTTTCAGTGCTGATGAGTTTTGAAGACTCAGCTTGATGCTGCCATGCGGCAGTAGCTATGAAGGAGATGAACCTACAGAAGTCTTCTGGTGATGGGCCCTTAAATCTTTGACTACAAGGCTGTGTTGGTAGCCACGCTGCACATTTAATATAAACATTCATTTTGAAAATCTATACTTGCATTTATCCATTTAAATTAGTATTTCCAAGATAAAAAGTTCTTCTAAGCCAAAGTGGTTTATATTTTAGGGCTTACTCCATTGTGTAATTAAGGTCACATCCCTTAGTCTAATCCCATAGCTGCACTGCTATGCTGCAGTAGAGTGCTTTAACATTCATACAAGTTTTCAAACATTTAAAGAATTTAGGACTATGTTTAATTTATCCCAGTGTGACAAATGGCTCAGAATTGGCATTTTGAAAATACTGCTATGAAGATGTATGTTCTGTAGGTGAGTTAATAACTATAATTTTTTTTGGTGAAGGATGCTGCAGAAGTTACTGAGCTGTTTCCCAGCTGCCTTGATTACTGATGAGACTTGTGCTTCTGCTGTTGAGGACCAGTCTTGGCAGTGTTGTTGGGGGTACCACGTGGGTGTTGGAGCCTGAGAATCCTGCTAGTGAGGTGATGTGCCTGTGGTAATACTAGAAGGAGGGTGTTTTGCAGATGTATCTCCACATTTTTGTGGATAGATTTTTATTTCCTTCTTTGCAAGTGCATATGATTTCTACGGAACATATTGCCATGAGATTTTGGTGGCTTAAAATATGTCTCACTCTGAAAGTGGGCTTGTTAAGAATTACCATGAACTTGAGATGGGAACTAAAATGAAAAGATTTCCAGATAAAACATTTTTGCTGAGCTTCATAATCTAAATAATTTTTTCCTTCTGTCTCCCTCTGTTTTCCCCTACTTTGCAGCAGTGAACCCCCAGATAACTTTTTTTTCCCCTACACATTGGAAGCACTACTACCAGGAAAAAAAAGGTGGTTTACCAGGATTCAAAAATCCAAACATGGCCATGGAGAGCATCTACCAGGAGCAAGAAGATGAGATGCTAGCTTTTCCTATCAGTAGAAAAAAAGAGAGGGTGTAGTTCAGATAGCACTGCTCCTTCCATCAGAGCAGCAGTTACTGCATCTTGCAGAAGTAGGAGAGAAGTAAAAGCCTCCCTTTTTCCAGAGAAGAGGGACCAAGTAGGTGGGACTTGGTACAGCAGGGTATTAGGGTATTAGGGTTTGATGAACCTCTGAAATGTAGCTGAACACCAGAGCCAAGTATCCTGTATTGAAGAAGGGGATTTGTGTTGATCTCTAAAAGTGCATAAAAGATCCTAGGAAAACTGTGTAGGCTCAGGAGCCCACAGGATAAACTGGGAATCGTGGCCTTGTTGTAAGGAGGAGGCTGTGAATTTAAAACATGATAGTTATGGAAAGATGTGGAATTAGAAGTATAAAAGCAGTTTAGATTTGAGACCATTGACACTGGCTGATGAACAAGCAGTAAGGATGTCTCCTAAAACTTTGTGAAGTGTTTAGAGCATAATTTTCATAAAATGCACACTGAAATAGAAATATTCACATAAGGCTGCAAATCCAGTAAAACATTATATTCCTTATTATAATTTTTGGGCCCTTCTCTGTTTTGTTTTGGTTCTTTTTGTTTAAATGAGCGACTGAAATTATTGCAAAGAACACAGTGCTGTCTAAGCAACACAGGGGTCCAAAGAAAACAAAACTGATTTACAAACACAGCTTTTACAAACACAGCCTGTAATATTGCACTAAATAATAAGACATTTTATTTTGGTTTGTACTGGCTCATTGGAAAATAGGGGAATTTAATTTCTGGGCTTTCTTCTGCATTTATGCAGCCTGTTGAAAGAAATCAGAGTTTTCATCATTGTGAGGTATCTATAGGGCAGTATTTAACCCGGAATCATCCCTGGGAGTGGATTACTGCTACTGAGTAGATGTAACAGTGATGGATTTCAGAACTAAAAAGAAACAAAATATTTTCTAAAGTTTTTTCTTTCAAAGGGGCATCTCTATCCAGCTCCCACTGAGATCTAGGGATACATTACAGGGTTAGTATGTAAGTATAGCTGCTAGGTTGCTTTCCTGCTTTCCAGATGTTTATACCTCCATGGATTTTCCAGCAGCTATTTCAACTTAACAGTGTTAGCATTTTTGGTTAAGACAACGTCTTGCTTTAAGCCTCATCATTTTCAGTGCACACTGAAATAGAAAGAGTGCTTGGTGGTAACATTGTTGTATTTATGGAGAGTTTTGTCTTAAAAGCTTTTGATGTAAGAGCAAAGCAGAATTAGCATAAATATATCAGCCTGTATTATGCTCAGCTATGCAAGCTATTGCAAACAATGCTAGTTGTAGTTTGGGTTTTTTTGGTTGGAAGTGATACATCAGCAGTGAGAAGTGACTCCCTTTGCAAAAGTTACTACCTTCCCACTTGGTGGAAATTTCTCTTGCCTATATAATTCTGCCACCTTTAGTTTCAGGCCACTGTAATTCACATTATTCATGACCTTTTGAAGGTTTAAATGTATACTTGAACAGAACCCAGTTGATCTTACTGTTCACTGTACCATGTTTTAGGGAGGGAACAGAGTTGAAAACAGGCACTTTCATTTGTATTTTGAGTGATGGTAGATCTGAAAGACTATTTAATCTCCTCATGCTTTATCTTGACAGTTAATATTACATGAGACCAAGACTACACAGCATACACATCTTTATCTAAAATTGGCTTAAAAATGAAATACTGCTGCCATTCTGGGTATGGATGACCTTTTATCAATTTCAGCCAAGTTTACTTAGGCTTTGCCTGTTTTTTTTAACTTAGTAACATATATATGTGAGGTTTACAATGGCAATTATCCACAGAATAACTTGTATCAGTTTTAGGCGTACATATTAGTATAACTTAGCACACAGACCTGTAGCCAGTGATTCTCAGTGAAGCTCTCATTTGTAGGCTTTGCAGTGACTGTTAAATAACCAATATCTTCATAATGGGGCCTGCAGCTCTGAAATGCACCCAGGTATTAGGGAAACCTGAGATTTTCCATCTGTGTCCCATGTTCCTGTGTAGGTTTTATTTTGTGATCTCTTTGAGTCCTGTTGCAGCTACTTCTTGATTACTTATACTGGAATTTATGTCATGTTTATGGTGCATCTTGACGTAGTGGTAGTTATATTTTATCATCTCGAAAATAAAATTGAGACAGGCCTTTAAATATCAAGGAAGGCAGAGTAAAGGCTGTCAGCCTTCATTATATTTATCCACTGTACATCATCCTCCCTTTGTGCAATCCCTTCATCTGCTGTCCCAGAGGGATGAATTAGGAGAATGAGCTTCATTGTAACTTTGTCAGGTGAAGCAATGTCCTCACCAAAGTCAAGGACAGAAATTTCACTCATTTCATTTGGACCACATTTTCACATGGCTTTTTTGCTGCTTTTTCTGTAGCTTGAATACTGCTAAAATATGTCATGCCTTTCTGTGGATACTTTTAGACAAAGACTGGGTGAAACGTGGCCAAATGCGTAGGAGCCACAGGACACCACAGAGTGGAGGAGGGAAGTGTGTCACTTACTGTCAGTTGACACCATTCAGTCTGCGTTTAGAATGCAGTTTTAGGTATGAGAGGAAAAAATGAAGTCTATTAGTGCACAATACTGTTGTATTTATAATAGTGCTAGAAATAAATACTTGCCACAATGGAGTTTGCTCATAAATTTCTCATACATTTCAAGAAACTGCATATTTAGAATATATGAACCTAGGATTCCAAAGTTTCTGCATAGTTTATCTCTTCCTACTGCCTTGGTTTTAAAGTAAGGAAAGAATATTTTATAGGAGATTTATTTGTAGTTATTGTTAGTCGTGTAGCTATTGCTGCTCTAGGCTGTGTTGTATTCCCCTAAATCATGCAGATAGAGCATTGGTTATTTAAATATGAATATCTGACAAGCATATTATGGACTCAAGAGTGATTAAATTGTGATGCCTAGAATGAATTAAGTGCTTTGAATCTCTGCCTCTGCCACAAAGGAATCCTGAATTGAAGTGTCTGGCTGAAAATGCAGCTTTAAAAGCCCAAAACTTTGTGCATTTTGTATTCTACTCAGCAGGTGTGCAATAGTTGTGGGATATTAAAGGAGCTCAGTAAGACCTTTCAGAAAGGTTTTATTAATGTATACATGGTGTTAAATAGAACTATGTTTGAATGCATCTATAAGATTTTTGTCTTTGTTTTTCTTGAAATAATTTCTTAAGTCTAGTCGTTTTGTAAGGAAGAGCAGTAATGGAAATTCAGAGTAAATCCTGAAAAACACAGTTCAGTCCATAGAAGGATTACACCTATACAGCAGACCTCTGGATGTGAACAGAGAGAAAGGAACATTTCTTGGTTCCCTGGATATACTTCACACGTTTTCTGGGAGTGGATGAAGAAAACCTATTTGCCTTTGAGTTTCTGCAGGATGTTACTGGTACCACAGATGTACCCAACAGGGAATTCAGATGCCTAAGCCATGAGTTTCTTTCGAATTTAAGCCAGAAAAAAGCCATTTCTATGCCCTGGTTGCTGCAATGATGATCTTCACAACTGGAATCTCAGTCTTCCTGAGACTACACTGTACTGCTGCTCTCAGCTTCTTATCATTAACAACAAAATTAATAAGTAGCAAGGTTCTGTAGTGTTGCTGTGTTGTTTCAGGTGCCCATGGACAGAAGAGAAGCTGGTAAAAATTGAACTAATTTTCCCAGTTAGCAGTAGGAACAGCCTGCAGCCATCACCAGCACAGGCAGAAGTTTCATTAGATTTTACATTCATCCACCTCTCTTTCATCACACTTTCTTTTTTAACTGTATCTGGTTAGTAATTTTTATCTCTCTCTGAGATGAGAATACTGAATAAGATTTCTGGTGATATTCAAATGCAGCACTTCAGTGAAATGGAGCAATTTAAACAGTGCACAAAAAGTTGATCCCTTTAATAGCTGTATATTCCTTAATTTATAGCAGCAGCCCCACAGGTACAAAGCCTCCATGGCTGGCCACGTAACCACTTGGCTGATACCCCCCAGGCTCCCTGTACTGGCTCAGGTGGACATTTCTGTCCTGGCTCCTCACCAGGTCCTTGCTTTACTTTCTAGACATGCCTGAAGCACTCTGCCAGTTGTAGCATATTTCCATTGAGACTGGGGCACCTGGCTCCATACGTGCTTGCAGGCAAGCACATTTGTTCTCTCAGATGAACACACATGCATGGTGGGATTTACTTTTCTTCTTTTTTTTTCCTTTTAAGTGAGGTGTTGAAGCCAGTGTGGATTCTCAGCCTACTGGGCAATGGCTGCTGACATTGATGAGGGCTATCCAAAGTGAGGAAGTTGTTAAATGCTGGGAAAAGACTTGCAAAAGCAGCCTTGAGCTGGAGGCCTTGGTTCCCGTAGCTCTGATCTGTCGTGTTGTGCAGAGCCACTCACCAGGAGGAGAATGGAGTTGGCAGCTGTCCTCAGGGGCAGGACATGGTCACCTTTAATGACAGTGGTCTAGCAGGAGAGTTGTCTTGCTTACTCAAGTAGTGTTAACTCAGTTGGGTGACAGTATTAAGTACAGAGAGCTTGGTTGTTTGTGGGGTTTTCTTCCTCTTGCCAAAACCCCTGCTCTCACACAGATTTGATTTCTGCACACAAGTGTTAAATACACACATCGGTGGGGTATTTCTACAGGCACTTAGCCATCCAGCTCTGAGCTGCCAATGTGGAAAGATTTGCTCTGTGTGTACGGAAGAGAAACGTGTGTGCAGATGCAAGCTGGAATTGCCTTCTGCGCATTTGGAAGTTTCATACTTAATTTCAAAACAGTACCAATAAATATGTTTATTCAAATGAGGAAAGCTTTTTCTCTTTCAGGGAGACTTAGTTTAAATTCAGGAAGTCAAACTGCTGAGGAGTTAGCACTAGGATTTATAAAACAACATTGAAAGAGAAGCTTAATTAACATTTCACTACCCTTTCAATTGCACTGAATCTGTGTCTGGTTTATCACCCACCTAAATATGTTAGTTTGTGTTTGAAGAATGCTTGTGACAGTGAGCCTTCAGGAGAAAGCTCAGCTTTTTCCTATAATCTCATTATAGCATTTGTATATTTAATTTGCTTGCTTTGACCTTGGATAATATGTAGAAAGTATTTAATGTATATATATCACATGATTCTGGTCATCAGTGATTGAGGTTGTTTTGTTTTTACTGTTAATGTAACTTCAACTGGAATTTCAAGTTGGGTATGGGTGGATGAGAACACATAGGATGAAAGCAAATCATCCCAGGGAAGGATGCTGCTCTGTGTTCTTTAAGATAGAGTGAAGAAGGAGCAGCTGCTTTTCTTTCTCTCCCTGAAGATCACAGTGATAGTAGAAATGGGATATTAAAGAGGGCAGCATAGATTAATGGGGCAGTAATAAAACAAATGAGACCCATTAGTGAAATCACTGCTTGAAAAGTAGATTCCATGGTAAGTGCCCTTCAGTGCCTCGTTTAGGAAAAATTGTTTCAGCACTTGTAATATCATCCATGGTGTTGGATTTTAGACTGTTGTGACAATCTCAGTGATAAAACCTTAAAATAATTTAGTTGAAGATAAATTTTGTTTGCACTTACTGCTTGATAGAAAACCTGAGTTATTATATCTATCTACATGTTAAAGACAAGTTCTTCTTTTCCAAACCCAGTCACAATGATTTTTCATGTTCCCAAAATCTTACATAAAAAAACAAAGATATTTTTTGTTGTTCTGTTAAGCCTGTAAGGTGATCATGAGAGCTTGGAAGGCCTTCTTTTATTGCTGGAGCACCAGTGCTATGGATACCAGTGTTCAAACAGACTAGGAACTGGAATTGGTGGATTTAGTGACATCTCCTGGCTTTATTTGTTTATTCTGTATTTGATTAGCAATGACGGATGTGCATTGCACTTAAAAACTCTTCATGTCTCTGTTTGCTCTCTGCTTTTTAGACCAGATTGTTTTCTGGACGATTTAATGAGCAAGGAAAATACACTTGATTGCTGAGATTTATACAGTATATTGCCTATAAGGAGAAAAATGTTTGGGGGTTAGAGATAAAACATGTTCACAAATCTACTTAACTAAGCCAAATATATTAATATGAAGTGCTTTTTTACTGGGAGATGTGTGGCTTCAAGTCTCTGAATTGTCTCATTCTGCTTCCTTCTCCCTCTAGAAATGTATGGCTGTATTGTGACGAGGCTTAGTTTTTTTAGATTTTTTTTCCTCCCAATGTAATTTTGTTAAATCCAAGCTCAGAGTGTAAATATCAAACGATTCACATCTTGTGAGACGCAGAGGGGCGCTGGGCAGGAGCGGGGCAGGGGCTCCGTGCGCGCTGCCCGTGCGGCAGCGGCCGCTCCCGGGCGGTTTCAGATCGCTGCCGCTCGCTCCTGGAGCGCAGGGGGGACGGCCAGACTCCCGCATCTTTCAGCAAGAAGAAAGGAGCCAGCGGAGCGGACTAATACGGACTTGTGTCGGGTGCCCTTGCCCTACAAAGGCTGCCTTTAAAAGAGAAACGCAGTGCTATTTAATGAGCTGTGAGATGAGGCACTGCTGCTAACGCTCAGATCCCAGGATTCATCGGCTATTCATTGTGCTTAATGTACATGTTTCTGCACCGTGCATTTAGGAGATCCCAGAGAAGAATCCAAAACGGCTGCGGGGGAAAGACCACCAAACATGCCTACAGAAACATTACCGACAGGTAGCATGGTGAAGCCGGTCAGCCCTGCCGTGACTTTCACATCTGCCGTTCCTCTCCGCATCCTGAACAAAGGACCTGACTATTTTCGCAGGCAGGCGGAGCCTAATCCAAAAAGACTGAGTGCAGTGGAGAGGCTCGAAGCCGACAAGGCGAAATATGTCAAGAGCCAGGAGGTCATCAATGCCAAGCAGGAGCCTGTGAAGCCAGCGGTGCTGGCAAAGCCTCCGGTCTGTCCTGCGGCCAAGAGAGCGCTGGGGAGCCCCACCTTGAAAGTCTTCAGCAACAATGCAAAGACTGAGAGTGGAGTCCAGAGGGAAAATCTGAAACTCGAGATTTTGAAGAACATCATCAACAGCTCTGAAGGCTCCAGCTCAGGCTCAGGGCATAAGCACGGTCCCCGAAATTGGCCACCCCACAGGGCCGATTCGACAGAGCTGAACCGACACTCGTTCGCCGAATCCTTGAAGGTTTATCCCACGCAGGGCCGGAGCAGCCCCCAGGAGAGCAGCTCCAATGTCAGCAGAAGGCTCCTAGATCAGTCAGCAGAGACTTTCTTGCATGTCTCTCACAGCTCTTCAGACATTAGGAAAGTAACTAGTGCAAAGCCCTTAAAAGCAATACCCTGCAGTAGTTCAGCCCCACCTCTGCCTCCAAAGCCCAAAATCGCTGCCATTGCCACCTTGAAATCCCCAGAGATTGAGGCGGTGGAGTCTGGATGTGGAGTTAGTAGAAGACCCTCCCTACAGCGGTCAAAATCAGACTTAAGCGACAGATACTTTCGTGTTGACGCAGACGTTGAACGATTCTTTAACTACTGCGGACTGGATCCTGAAGAGCTTGAAAACCTTGGGATGGAAAACTTTGCAAGGGCTAACTCTGATATTATATCCCTCAACTTTCGCAGTGCAAGCATGATTAGCTCAGACTGTGAACAGTCTCAGGACAGCAACAGTGACCTTAGAAATGATGACAGTGCCAATGACCGCGTGCCATACGGCATTTCTGCCATTGAAAGGAATGCCAGAATCATCAAGTGGTTGTATAGCATCAAGCAAGCTAGAGAGTCACAGAAAGTGTCCCATGTGTGAGAGAGAAATCCACCATAGAAAGAAGCAAGGACTGTATCTTTGTCTGTGAATATTCAGTTTGTGAAGGGTTGTGAAGTCTACTTGAAGTCTTGTACCCTTCTCAAATCTCTTTGTGTTGCTTGTTGTGCAATGTTTCCAAGTTGCATGCCTGTCAACATGTGAGCTGACCTGGCTTCCACTTGAACAGTAACTAACTACAAAGCCTGGCTGAGCATACACATTATCTGCCAAAAGTTTAAGACAAGAATCTGATTAGGGCTTCAGTATAATCCAAGTGTTTACATGGAAAGGTTATATGACTTCTTTGGTATTTATGTGGTTCCTCGTGGATTTTATATATGTCACTTTTTGTCTTAATACAGATATTGTCAACTGACTTTACTCGTTTCCAAGTTGAAACAGAATCCCTTTGGGGGGAAGAAAAGTGGAATTGGCTCAAATACGAGGTTTAGGCATACAACGATAGGCAAAGCAGCCTTATCTTTTGTAGAAAGTGCATTATTGGCACACAAAAGCTGTTTCTAAAAGGCAAAGAATGCTATGTTCTTAAATTATGTATCGTTGTTAAGCTATATATCCCTACTTGTAGTAAGGCACTGTTCAGTGAAAGTTTATTTTTCCTAGGTAAGCTCCCTCTGTTTTACAGCAGAGGTAGTCTAGTGAATCTGCTTGACCTCTGATAAACTAAATGAGACTTGCACTTGGGTTGGTGTAAGCATTTTAATGATTTTGTATTATACCAGTTGGAAAAACTTAAAGAAGGTTGGAGTCAACAGATGAAAATGGTGCAGGTGCAGGATTTTGTGGGTTTGATTTCTACTCAAAGATTCCTGGTCTTAAACTTTTGACAGGAATAATTAGATCCTATAGCTGATATTGAATGCCTTTATTAGTCAAAACACATCATGACTACAAACTCCATGCTGTCTTAATTTTTTTTGTAGACCTATTTGAAGAGTTAGTGAACAAAAATGGAAACACACAGCCATATCAATATAACGCCTCCTATTCAGAAGTAAATACGCTCAGTAGCTGAACTATATCTGAAAAAATGTGATTATGTTGTCTTGCATATGTTATATCTAAGGCTGTGAAAGTTTGTTCCAGCTCTAGGAAAGTGTAGAAACATGACAGTATGTAGCTTTTCTTTTCTCTTTTTTTTTCCTCCTTAAGATGGTTAGTGCTGCGAATCAACCTGTTACAAATCTTTCAACAATCTGTCTTCCCAGTGGTTTAATTAACTGTCACTTCAACTGACAGTGGTGGTGTGGTAGTGGAGGAGTTGAAAGTACAGTGGTCTGCTTCATTATTATTGTATTCAAGCTTTGAAGTAAATTGCAGCACTACCTTATACTACATCAGCTAATAGGAAACTTTTTTATTGTGTAAATGCTGTAAGACTTTGTATATACTTCAGTTGTTACAAAATCTTTAAAAGGAAGAGTGTTATGCTAATAAATAGCTCCTGGTGCAGGTATGGTAGGGGTTTTTTGTTCTTATTTTCACCCCTCCCATCCTTAAAACTGTATCAGGAACTCAATTGCAGTGTGTTTTAGTGCTGTAGAAGGTCTTGGTTAAATAATAGTTCCAGTAAAAGGTTTCTTTTACTAAAGTGCTTTTCAGAATATAATTTTTTATAAAATAACTATAGCAGCATGATCTGTCTGGAGAACTAGAAGAGATTTTCAAGACTCCTAAAATAGCTTGCTTCTTCCTTACCTAGCAATGTTACTGTTCCCGTTTATAGCATCTGTTCGTAATGAATCACCGCAGTCTTCTGAATTATTCTTCAGTAGTGCTTATTTATATATTTGAATATTAAAGATGTTTTACAAAGTCGGGTTCTCTCTTTTCTCTGAGAAGCCTGTAGCCCAGCTTATAACAGATAGCTATAGTTAATGCAGGCAAGACTGGAAGTGGAGCCATGCAGTCATTTGTTTCCTATGGAATTATCCTACATCCAGTTTTATATAATTGTTCTCTAAATGTTTGTTTATGGAGGGAGGGAAGCACACATTCAGTTTCAGCACACATTCAGCTTCAGGAGGCTACTCTGTGATTTTTACAGTTGACTTCACAACCTAAGACTTACAACATTCCTAGCTCAGACAAAAAAGAATAAAAAAGAGGAGCTCTGTATTTCAGCTACAGGCCCATTTGTGACATTTTAAGCTCCATGGGCTTCAGTTGGCATTGACATCACACTGGTTTTTCAAGCATATTTTTCCAATAGTAAGTTCTACTCAGTTCAGTGACTGTTTTGCCAAGGAAAATAATGCTTGAGGGATTAAAGCCAAGTGTAAAGCAGCTGTACAGCAATGAAATAAAGAAGTTAAAACCAAAATAAAAAATGCACCCACATTGTTCTCTCTCAAGTGTTTTAAGAATGATGATAAACATGCTATCTCAAGTGTTGTCAGCCAAAAACAGTAATAAAGAAGCTTTTATAACTAGAAAATGGATTAGAGCATATGCTAGTATTCTGAATTTGTTTCCCAAGGTTTGTTGGGAAGCCATAAATTCTTGAGAAATCAAATTCATTTCCTTTTAATCACAAAAGGGGTTGTAAGCTATCTGTAAGAGGGGGTTTCCTCACCCAAAATCTTAGGCAGCACCTTTGGAACAGCACAGGTGCTGATCTGCCTTTGCTGTCCCTGCTTCCTATGGTGTGCACATGGATAAGATTTTACAGGGCATAGACCTTCAGTCAGCTGGGCTTGCAACTCTGGTGAGGTTGCAGTAATAGAAATCATGGGATTGCAGAATGTTCACAAGGCTTTGAATAAGCAGGTAACAATTGCCTTTATTTGTCACTTTATTAGCGTTTATGCAGATATTATTTAATTATTAGTCACCCCAGGACCATAGTCTTGTTTTTACCTGTATGTTTGCATAAAATCTAAATCATTAGTGTCTGATTGTTTTTGTATTCAAATGGGAATAACCATTCTATACCATATAATATTATATATTACCTGCCTTTGCAGACAGGTAATCCTGTCGTGTCAAGAGTGCATTCTGCCTTAGGAGACTTCTGAGTGCTGAATGCTGACTCCACAAAGAGCTGTAACCAGCTAAAATGCTGCATCAGGGACCTGTTCTGGTCCTGTTCCTGCTGTGTCCAGCAGGCATTTACCCAGGTACGAAGTGCACAGCAGGTGTTCACAGCTCTTGTTACAGCTCTGGAGGGAAATGCAAGCCTGTCCTGTGAAAGCTGGAACTGACAGTACTGGCCACAGCAGTGGAGAAAAATGCAGTATGTCTTCAGTGGTTGGTATGAACTCATACACACACACATACACACAGACAGTAGAAACCACCACAGAGGTTTATGGTGGTTCTGTTACTTTGACTTGCCAGACAGGGAAGGGAAGGGAAGAGGAAAACGGTGTGACCAATTACACTTTGAAAGCTACCTACAGCTTTGCACAGAGGTAAACCATTTATCTGAGTCAAAGAGGTGGGCATCAAAGTAAAACTAGTCTCTCAATCACTTCATATTATATAGTAACAATGTCATGAAAGATGAGAGATAAAACATCTGTGCCACAAATTTACGTTCAACAAATACAAGTACTGAAATTGTCTTTTTTATATGAATACTGTTTCTGCAAAGGAGAGCTCTGTGCTGTGAGTGTATGCACCATCTGAGTGACCGAGGGCTTTTGAAGGGGAAACACAGAATGATGATGCTTTTGGCTGTAATTCAAAAATCAAAAGGCACGCTCAGACAACAGGGCCAATCAGTATTGCTGACTTATCTCTTTTTACAGCAGTTTATCCATCCGTGGAGGCCATACGCACTTGATTCTAGTCATTGAATGAAAAACAAAGTGCTTAATGGAGCTCTGCAGTACAGAGCTGAATAATTGCAGTCTGCAGGAGAACAGGAAGGGAGCTAAACCTCAAAAACAGTCTTCCTGATACCTATTGATTAGGGGGTGATAATGTTTAGTACATTATATTCAGAGCTCATTTGTTTATAGGAAACATTTTATTGAGCAAAGTAGTCTTTTAAGAAATCTGGGAGGTTCCATTTTCCAAGGCCATAAAACTCTTGTTCATTGTGATTAATGCTACTACACCAGTAACTGAACACATTAAGCTTAGAATATAAGAGCATCTGGAGTTTTGTTCCCAGGAACAGTAAGGGTCCATTGCCTATTTTAATATAAATGTGGATATAAATGTGCTCTACAGGAGAATAAATTGGTCAAGGTGTTTTGTCCTGAATTATAAGATCGCTCTGTATTAAAATCCTTGTTACCATGGCTTAAATATTCACTGATATTCTGAATTCATTTGACATTCCTTGCTGTCAGCAGAAAGACTCCAATAATCTGCCCTTTGAAATATGTCATCCATAGCTTAATGGGAAAGGCCATTAAAATTGTCTGTTCAGTGTAAGAACTTTTATCTCCTGATGATGGCATCTATTAAGTGAACCTCTAAATAAGCACATTTCAGTCAGAAGTATTAACCCATAGATGCCTTTTATTTTTCTCCCTGAAAGCCCAAATGGTGATCAATAGCTGAGTCCTACCATTTGTTACAGTTACTACATTATTGCTAAATTCTCAGCTGATGTCCCTTGGGCTGCAGTGCAATCTAAAGTGGAGACGCCTGGTAGGTATGAACAGCCTTCAAGCATATTCTACATTTGATTACCTAGGAACTTGGTTATGGCTGCCCATCAAAACTGATTAATAGTAAGCACTGACTTTTAAAAAATCATGAAAAACAATCATTTATAATCAAAAAAGTAGTCTCTTGAATGTCGTTCTTCTAAATCTAAAGTGGTTTTCATGATGATCTTATGACAAGAGTAAGAGAGTGCTAGTATCTCTGCTGTTACTGTTTCTTGCTTTTGGCACAGCAAGTCGCCTCCACCTTCTTGGTGTCTTGCCCTTTCTGAGTTTTCCCAGCTTTCTTCTTCTTTTCTGTCTTCCTTCCCTTGTGGTGTCTGACTTTTACATCATCTCTCCTTTGAAACTTATGACCAAGGTCATCATACTCTCCTCATTTAACCTCCTTTCAAAGCAACTTTCCCACAATTTGTTGTCTTTTATAACTGCTGTATTCATGACAACCTCTTCCCAAGAGAGTAACTCTGTGGCTACAGTTGAGCTGCCATGTCCTGAAAAGCTAGTAATCTTTTTAATGGATTATTTCTAACTTTCTAGGGTGTTGTGTTATTTGCAGGCAAGATGAAACAGTAAGAGGTGCTTCTTCAGGAAGATGCAGGGATTGAAAACACTCATGAATTGCAGGATGTCAAACATATCTCAGAAGTATCAACCTCTTGGTCCAAAATTGTCTTTTTTTCTCTGTGATATCTCACTCAATGCATAGTCC
Organism: Geospiza fortis; assembly: GCF_000277835.1. Classification (NCBI taxonomy): domain Eukaryota; kingdom Metazoa; phylum Chordata; class Aves; order Passeriformes; family Thraupidae; genus Geospiza; species Geospiza fortis. The sequence continues at coordinate 11,449,131 of NW_005054305.1, forward strand.
TGCTATTTCTTTGTCTCCAAATAAAATGCTGCCTTGAGGACAGCAGTGTGCAAATGTGGTACAATTTCCAGAGAGCAGAATGCTATGGGTCCACTGTCTAAGAAATATTTATTGTTTTGCCTTCTGCTCTTTGGCAGCAGGGTACCTGTGTGTCTTGCACCTTTGGCATCCAGACCACTTGTGCTACATGTGCAGTTCCCAGGCAGCGGGTCAGAAAACATTGCCTAAAAGGACTTGTAAAACAAAAGGACAGTGGAAGATCCAGGAGGGACAAAGTCTCTCCTCACCCTGACTATTGTGGAAAACTTTCAGCTGTGGTAAGGGAAGGTTTAGAAGCTGAAGTCCCCAAAACTGCCATCTCATGCAGCCCAGGGGCTAAAAGTCTGAGCCTTCAATCCTGTGTATGAGAGGAGGGTACCTGAGTGTCTAGGAGACAGGATAAAGCAGTGTGTGGAAGCAGAAGGCACTTGCTGAACCATGCTACTGCTTCACTAAATGCCTGCTATTCATGTCTTAAAACATGAAGACAAAAAAGGAACATGGTTGAAATTTGGAGAACAGCTGTGTATGTAAATGCTTTCAGACGAGATGCGGAGGTGGGCAGATAGTTTTGCTTTTTAAGAAAGCAAGCTTTTAAAAGATCTTTTAATAAATGACCTGCTTTTCAAGTATGTTAATTTTTTATGAAGTCTGTCTTGCCATTCTGAACCGTAAAAGCTTTGCTACTCTCAGCACACAGCATTTAAAAATGTACCAATGGTGATTTGGAGTGACTTAACAGGATGCTTAGCTGAATTTTACTAAAATTTTGGGGGTTTTGTCCTTAATTTTAAAATGATTGTAGGGGGCAATAGAAAACTAACACAGTCTTATTTATTAACCTCATGTAAATAAGACTGGGAAGTACAGATTAATGTGTCTGCATGAAAATTACAGTATTAGGTTTTGTCAAAGACTTGATTTTCTTCATTGATTTGCATACCTCACAGCATATCAGCTTACACAAAACTGACACAAAACTCAATCATCCCATCTGAAAATGCTTTCTGTAAACTTATGGGTTTGTGTCCACCTCGTGTCTTTTCTACAAAATAGACACTGAAGTGCTGGAGCATTTCTAGAGAAGGGCAATGGAGCTACTGAAGGGTCTGGAGCATAAGTCTCGTGAGGAGCAGCTGAGGGAGCTGGGGTTGTTTAGCCTGGAGAAAAGGAGGCTTAGGGGGAGATCTTATTGCTCTCTAGGCCTACCTGAAAGGAGGTTGTAGCCAGGTGGGAGTCAGTATCTTCTAAATAACAAGTGACAGGATAAGGGCAAAAGGCATTGTATGGTAGTCACCATCCCTGGCCATATTTAAAAGATGTGAACATGTGGCACTCAGGGACATGGTTTTTTGTTCTTGTGTGGTGAAATTGGCAGTGCACTTGGTGATCCTAAAGGTCTTTTCCAACCTAACATTTTGTGATTGTTTTGTGTTTAATGACTCTGAACAAAGAACTGTCAAAGGGCTTTCAATTTCCCCTGGTTTTGTTTCTAGCATGTTCATCCTCCTCCTACAGATGAAGTGAAAATAGGAGCTTTTCATCAGTAGATATATTCTCTGGTACTGAATTCAGGAGGTAGAGAACAGGCAAGGAGCCATAGCGTAAAATAATTCTTTTTTTTTTTTTTTTTTTTAATGAAATTACAGGTTTGGTGGGTTTTTTCCTCCAAGATGCTGTACAATCAAACAGAGCCAAAGAAGCTAATAAAGTGTGTGTGTGTGTGTTTGCACTTACAAAGTGCAAAAATATATCACAGGGCTAGTAGCAATAGGACAAGGTATAATGGGTTTAAGCTGAAAGAAGATAGAGTCAGACTAGATATTTGGAAGAAATTTTTTGCTATGAGTGTGCTAAAATACTGGAACAGGTTGCCTAGAGAGGCAGTGGATGCCCCATCCACAGAGAAATTCAAAGGCAGGTTGGGCTAGGCTGTGAGCAACCTGGGCTAGTTGAAGCTGTCCCTGCTCATTGCAGGGGGATTGGACTAGATGGCCTTTAAAGGTCTCTTCTAACCCAAGTCATTCCATGATTCTGGGTTTTCCCCTCAGGAAACTTTAAAACTTATTTGGCATAAGGAAACCTTGAAACATCTCTGGACACTTCATCTGGGAAGAGCATGGAAAAATGAATACCCAAATTCTAGCCCCATTGAAGTCAATGGGAACTTTGCTGCTCATCTCTAGTGGGACAGACAGCATTTCACCCACTGTGAGAACTTAATATTTTGGGGATGGGGTTTCTTTCTCTGCATTGTGAATATCATGCACTAGTTTTCTACCACTTTCTCACCTATTAATCTGTCACCTCAAAAAGTACAAGGGGGAAATCCCTCCAGACACTGCAGGTAGGAGCCATGGGAGGAGCAAAACCTTGCAGAGACAAAGAAGAGGTTTGGTGAAGCACAGAAGTTTGGTGAAGCACAGTACTGGTGTGAGGAGAAGGTCAGGACCTACCCACCAGCACAGGGTGTGTCTCTACACATAAGTAGCACATATTTGTTCTCTGAATTTTTACTGAACAGCTAATGAGCAGATTATGGAAAACCTACAAACTAATGAGCCATCATGAATATTCATATCAAGCCTCAGGGGTGCCCCTGCTGCTCATCTCTAACCACCAATGAGGTCTTACAGGAGCAGTGTATGACCAGTGCTATCTGAAAACAAATTTGCCCTACTCCAAACCACATTAATGTAGTCAGCTGTGATACCAAAAACCTTTATGGGCTGGTATTTATTTGAGAGATCATTTATGAATTTTTTGGGATGGACCCTGTTCCTCGGAGGTCACCATGGAAAAGTGTTTACTTCTGTCATTGCCCTATTTGCAGCTCTGCTACGCAAGAGCAAGCAAGCAGAGCTCCTCAGGGCCCTGTTCTGGCTATTCTCCCACCATGTGCAGGACATCCACGTGCTGTCATCGCTCAGAGGCATGGATGGTGTGATACCCAAAGGCAGCTGTGGTGTGAAATTGAAGATTTTTCTCGTGGGCTCATTCCCACACCAGTTCCACACACACCTGATGCTCAGGGTCATGCTGTGTTCAGGGGGGTGCTGAGTGAGCAGATGTGTATTGCCATGAAATTGTGGAATGTGTTGAAAACTTATGGAAAGGGGTTTCCTGACCATGTTTTGCTGACTAAAAAATGGCATTTCCCATGGTTGAAATCTTGTCAGAGCACTCATTCAGTAGATACTGGGCAAAGATCAGTGGGCTTGCTGAAGGGCAGAGTTTGTGTGACTTCAGGAGCAATGAAGTCCTGCAGCTACATCAGCCCCTTCTGTGATGCAGCACAACATGCTTGGTATGGGGAAGACAGAGTGCACTGGAAGGAGGGATTAGCTCTACAAAGCCATGCCACCAGCCAGGCTTAGGCAATTAATTATGTTTTAATACAATATTTTAAAGAATAATTTATAGGCTCACATTAACATGCAGTAAATCTAATCCTTTGCCTAAATGTGTTTGTGAATAGTGTTTTTTTTTTTTTTTTTTGTTTTTTGTTTTTTTTTTTATATTAAGTTAAAGAAGTAGCTCAATATGAACCCCTGGCAGTTATTGACACACAGCACCTTTTTTTTACTGAGCCAGATGAGAGTAGGTCATGTAGATAATAATATAGGGAATATAGGGTTGTTAGTAGATTATAAAGAGCTGAGTTATGAAGATGAACCTCTTCATAAAAATATTATCAAAAATAAAACAGAGACAATTTTCCTGACTGATGCTGACTATTACATGTGTCCCTCCCAACAACTACAAGTTGTAACGCTCCAAAAATGTAGGTTGACTTGCTGTCTTTAAAACCATTAAATGAGAAAGCAGGAAAGAGAGCATGAATTTTTAGAGCAACCTTGATGTTAGCTTATCCTGATCATGTCATGTCTGGCATGGGGGGACAGCAAGGGAAGAGATGGCTGCTTTAGCACATGGACTGCAGGAGAGTAGAAGGGAGAACAGAAATGTGACCTGAAAATAATATTAACTGTGACAATCTGACCATAAGATCTTCCTCATGAACAGTCTACAGGAGCAGAGCTTGTCACCAGGTTTAAATGCCAGGCATTTCAGAGCAGGGATGTGGAACATTTTCGCTGCCCAGGGCTCCCAAAGGATCTGACTGGCCAAGGCCACCGGTGCCGGCTTTTTGGTTTTTATTACTGCTTTCACAATACATCCCTACAGACTCATTTGTAATGCTTCTCTCATTCCTCTAAGTGGGGAATGCCAAGATAAGAATACTGGAGGTCTTTGTACTCTCAGCAGTGAAGCACAGCAGAGATGAGAGCAATAGGAAAGGCCCAGGAGTCCGGGACATTTTTCTCAGTCGGTTCCCTTCAGAAACCGCCCCCGTTGGGGGAGGCACTGCAACAGTGGAGGCAGGAGCTGCAGCCCTTAAAGGTTTTGGAAAGGAACTGCCCACCTCGTTGAACAAGGTGCTAAATCCAGGCATCCTCAGAGCTTCTGCTGAAAACAAATTGCAACTGTTGTCAGTCCTGCCCCGCACGCCACCACATTTTTGCTGCCGCAAATAAGCAGCATTTCTATAGTGATTTAGTAGGTGTGGGGAGAAATGACACACTCAGGCTCACATGTCCCTTCCCACCATGGTGTAGGAAGTTGTATTTCTGCAGAGCAATGCTTCTTGTCTCTGTGTTTGCCCTGCATTTCACCACTGCTGTTTCTTTCCCAGCCCCATGTTTCCACATCAGGAAACTGAACATCTCAGTTCTGCTCAGGAGCTGAACATCCTTTCTCCTGGACCTTATTATTCTGATGTTGAGTGGTGAAACCAGAAGCCAAGGCTACAGCTGTTTGGCTTATCCTTGAAATTTTTCTGACAACAACCTGGGTCTCCACTTTATTTATGACCAGCCATATGAAACTGTTTCATGGAGCATATCACTAAAATTTTAGTTTTCCTGTTGCTTTTTTCTTACTGTGAGATAAGGCCATTTATCTTCCTTGCTGATGTTTTCAGTCTTTCAGCTTCCTCAGGTTGAAGCATTTATTTCTTTAGGCAATAGTTTCTACATTCTTTGAGAGACAATCTATTTTTTAACACTATGGTACATGTAACTCTGCTAAACTATTGCATGCATGTAGTTACTCCATTGCATAAATATGCATTTGTGACTAGGATGAAGGAACAGTAAGTTCATGGAAAATTTTAAAAATAAATTTTTGAGGAGCAGTTTGGAGCAGTTCCAGTCTATCTGAGTACTGCAGATGTAATGCAGGCTGCCTGCATTTGCAATGCACAGTAAAAATTATCAGAAGATTCTGATTAGTAAATGGAATGTGTAATGTGTTCCCAACAGACCATTTTCCCATAAGAAATAACTCATTTTGAGCCCTGCTTATTTTTCGAAAGTGCATAATAGAGCTGACATTGAGAAAATTTTATGTGGAACGAGGGAAATAAAAAGCCATCTTCAAGTTATAGGAACTCCAAATCAAATAATTCGGTTGAAACAGTTCTGCATTATTTCTAGCAAAGAATTTGATTGACAAGTGAGCCATGAAAGAGCAGCAAACCTCTGCTCCCAGGGATGTGTGGACTTTAAGTGCCCTGCTGCCTTCAGCCCACCCCACTGCTGTCCCAACCCACTGCTCAGAGCCTGCTGCTCACAAGTGGAGCTGGCTGCATCTTTAAGATGAATTAGTTTATTGTCTGAGTTGCTGTTCTAAGATGGCAGCTGCTTTACCAAGTTCTCTGCTCTGCTTCCCAAAGACTTGTCTCCTTCAAAAAACATCAGCAGCCCTTGCACCACCATGAATTGTTTAATGTGCACTGTAAGAGCACACACTTGGCACGGTGTGAAGGTATTTTCCCAACATGACATCACCAGCTGTGATGGACAGCCAAGCAGCTGCTGTCCCATGATGTACCAGCTCACATCTGGCAACTCATGTCTAAACTGGTGGATCTTTGGGGTCTGGAGTATTCACAGACATCAAAATCAATATGTCCTGTGGTCAAGTCACCTCTTCTCTGAGACCCTACACTTCTGTTCCACAAAGGCTGATGTTTTCTGCTCTTTGTGAGCTTTTAAAATGATTTGAATATTGAATTTTGAGATCTCAGTCTTTTCTGGAGAGAATTCTTCCCTGAGACAGGGTTGTCTTTGTCAGCACATCTGCCAGCTGTTTTTTCAGGCTAATCTGTAAGGTGAAGCAGGCATTTATGGCAGTTGCAGTCCCTCCTTTTTCCAGTTCTTTCCAAAAAAAATCTGAAAAACATAGAGATGTGTTATCTGTAGGAAAATGTAGGAATAAAACCTCCTTTTCTGAGGCTTTCCAAGAGTGTTCACAGAAAGGGTCTGCACTCATACCAAATATTCTAAAATATGTACATTTGTCCCATGTAAACCACTGAAAACTAAATAAACAGAGGCTACAGGTTTTTCTTTATGCAGATTAGGTTACAGACTGCAAAACAGCTGCAAGTTGGCAGCCACTGAGACGTAGGATTGGATTGGCTGCCTTCTCAAACAAAGTGCCACCTCAGAAGGAAAACGTGAGAAACAAAATGCTGCATTTCAGCTTGGCAGTCAGCCCCGGTCAGAATTTAAACAGGAGGCTTCTTTGGGGTCCTTGGATGCTGAGTGAATGTCTGACAGTTCAGTATGTGCACAGAGATAACATGTCAGTGTATCAACATGCAACAGGCTTTGCATTGAGGACCCAATATTTTTCCAACTTCTTCTCCCCTGGTAACCTTGCTCTAAAGAGGGTTATTGTCTTTATTTTGTTTTGGAAACTTTGTCCATTATATCTTTCACCTAATCTGTTTTCTTTCAATGTGTTTAAAATGCATCATATGCATTTTCATTTGTAGTTAAATTTCTGGGCTGCTAGCAGTGATTCTTGACATGTACTCTGCATTTTCACTTTGATTTTGAGACCTTCCTAACAATAAACTATAAAAACCACCAGATCATTATTTCTAAGGGTGCCACACTGATACAAATGCAACCCTCTGTAGCTGAAAAATACCAGTGACATTCCTCTGTTCGTCTAATCCTTGACTTCAAGACATCATCAGATCAAAGCCAACAACTCAGCCAGTGTATGCTGGGTTTTCTTCATTTCCAAAAGAAATACCACAACTTGCAGAGCAGAAAATCCCCTGTATCCTTCTATAAAATCCTTCAGAATGAGACACGCTTATGGCTGTGAAAGGAGGGGGAAAGTAGATAAAATTCTGACTCCTGTAGAAATGAAACTCCTGTTCTTTCTCTCACTGAGGCTCCAAGAATTACAACTGTGACTTCTTTTAAAAAGTAACTTGTCTCCTTAAACAGGTTTTTTTTATAAATGCAGCACTATCACCCAAGGTATGGATTTGTGCTATTCGAAAGAGACACTCCATTGTGAAATGCAGCCTCTAGAAATTAATTCCCCCTGAGTCAGTTTTGTTACATTTGGTTTGGGGTTTTTTTCCCTTTTAAACAGACTCATCAATTTTTAGGCCAGATGAGGTCACTTTAATTGTTTTGCCTTTCTCTCTAATACCAATTATATCCAGGCATGAATTATTTCCCATTTGAATTACACAGTATTTCAGTTGAGAAATCCTATTTTGATTTGAACAAAGGCAGTGATGGAGAACCCACAACAGCTTTTACTAAATCATTTCAGTGGTTAATAACCCCCTGCTTAGATAAATTGTAATCTCCTTTGCAGTCTGAATTTGTCCAGCTTCAAGGAGCAGCCCCAAGGTAGCGCAGTTCATTTGCTGCTAAGGTTGAAGAGCCCACTACCACAGCTTTGCTCACTGCACAGAGATTGTGAGTGTGTCTGCCTTTATCTTTTTATTGGGTACAATTAAACAGCTGTCAGATGAAGAAATTTTCATCCTACCTGTTGCAAGGTGTCCTAGCAGAAGTGACTAGCACAGCCAAGATAAGCCTGCATGCACCAAGGATGGAGTGTTAATGACATTCTCTTGTCTCTGTGCAGTCTTTGCATGTGTTGGAGCAATGGCTGAGTTTCACAGTCCGTGTCTGAAGTTACTCCTCCCTGCCTGGCCAGAGCCTTGCCCCTTCCCACCATCCGCAAGGCAGAGAGTCACCAGACCTGCTAGCACAACACCCCATGCCATTTCTCCCTAATCACTTCAGCTGTAATGACCCATTTAAAGAAACCATTCGCAAACCAACAGGAAAAAAGCAACACATTGCCCCAAGTGTTGAGGCTAACCCAGATCCCAGTGACAGGATGGGGTTGGGGAGTGACTACATCAGCAGCTGCCCTGGGTCACCTGCACACCTGCACACTTGAACAGCCCTTCTTAGGAACCCCTTTTTCTGGAATATTTACACCTAACTTAGTACCCAGCTGTGCACTGTCCCTTCAATACACATGGCCTTTTATTGGCTGATGGTTAAGCTCACCAGACATCACCCTGAGCAAGCACCTCGCTGTGCTAGAGTGTGCAGCATTTGTCAGGCTCTTTGCTTGCTCTGGAATACCCAAAATAATTTTGTTTCATTTTCAGATTCCCTTAATTCTTTTATTTCTTAAAAAAAAAGCCAATGGCTCTTCAAAGTTCTTAAGCAATTGCAGCTCTCAAGATTGATGATCTATTACTAATAACGTTTTATAGTTTTCTCTTTCAGTGAGTTATTGTTGTAAGTCCTTCCCAAATTTTAATGAGGAACCCTGCTGACACACTTGTGGGAACTTGTGAAGGTTACAGACATGTAACGCTCAATGTTGTTTTCAGAGATCATGTAAAGACAGCTGCAGTGTTCATCAGCCTCCATTCACCACGTGGAGCAGTTACCTTCTCCTGGTGACTCCCTTTTCTCTTCCATTCCCTCAGAAATGGAGACCCAGTGTCGAGGTGCCTGGAGCACAAGCTTCAGAAGGACTTGTGTCTCCTCCAGCAACTGATTCTTACAACAGGCACCATGAATTTCACCACAGCGGAAATTTTAGTACGGCTGTGTCTTCATTACTCTTTTGACATCCCACTTGAAGCTTCCTCTCAGGTTCCTTAGAAATATGTTAATTAAAAAAAAGAAGAAGTTATTTTCAGCAGAAGAGAGATGAAACACGGTGCTACATGTGTGTAAGTGTCCAGTTGGGATCCCAGGGTGGGACTCCCATCATCTCAGACAGCCTGACCTCTGCATGTTGGCTTATTCCTGCTAAACTGT
>NW_005054305.1:11458360-11478986 GCF_000277835.1 Geospiza fortis
TATTCCTGCTGAACTGTATTTGACTTGAAAGAGTGAAAATAACGATTTTGTTTCTTACTAGTCTAGTTCATATATCAGTCAACAATGGTTGGCTTTGCCAAGGGCGACTCTTGCTCTATTAATCCACAAGCTTGCTCTCCAGAGTCCTTCACTGTGGCCTCACCCCAGCCTGCCAACTTCTGGGTCTACTCAGGGCTTCTTACCCACACAGCACAGAAATAATATTAACAGCATCCACTTAAATCAACAAGACAGCTTTGGGACTATGCTTACAACTGTTAAGCCAAAAAATAAATACTTCTGGAAACCTCAAAAATGTAAATTTAGAGTGGGAAACTGCTTGAAAAATCACCTGTCACAGGTACTACTGCAGTGCCAGTGTCATATAAACATGAAGTAACTTTTGTTTTAACTTAGATTCCTAATGAAATATTTTGTGACTGCTTTTTTTTTAATTTACTATGCTTTAGTTCAGTAATTGGTTTGTGACTGTAATTACCAGTCTTTCAGGCAACACTTATTAAAAACAAATTAGTTTTCTGCAAACTATGGTGATTTCATGATCGTATAGATCCATATAAATCACAGTTAATTAAGCTCTTTATCACTTAGGTTTTCCACACACAATGTATTTACAGCATTGCAATAACAGGCAATATTCCTACCTTTCCACACCAATTTAGTCATATTAAAACAAAAATGGGTTTGTGACAACAGAGGCTGAAAACCAGAATTTACTTAAGTAGCCTGCTGCACACTAACAATGATATGATGGTGTAAGCTGATAGTGTTTATCTAGAGAGGGGAAAAAAACCCTAGAAATATAAGCATAATCTCAAAAATGCTATTTTCAAGAAGGGAAAATAAAGCAAGCCAAGTTAAAACTCTTTGAATATATGTTTCCTTTCCAAGTCTTATCAGAGTTGTTACAGGGTATAATTCTGGCTGCACTAAAATAAAAAAAAAACCAAAACAAACAACCAAACACCTAAGCCAGTTAAGAGTACAAGTATTCCTTAAGATGTCCAAGCTGAAATGTGCAAATAAATATAGTCTGGACTTGTTTTCTTCTTTACAAGATCCACTCTCTAATAAATTTCTCTTTAATAGCCATTACCACTTCCATTAAAGATTTTTGTACTAAAACAGCTACAGAATGTCTCCTGACTTGGAGGAGTCTCTGAGTGGTAAAGTTAAAAACCAAAACGTGCCATTGGTCTTCAGGAGTTTTGTCTTGAATTAGGATCCTTCAGGGGCAACTCCACTAAAACTTCCAGGCCAAGATTCAACAGTTGCAAGTTTTGATCTTCAAAAAGGTATAATTCAAAATAGAGATGGTTTTTAATGCTCATGGAAAAAAGAAAATCACTCATCAACCAAAGCACTTGCACTGACCTTCTCCATTTTTGCTTTCATATTTACTATGACTGGAGAAATGCACCAGTTAGCAATTATTAACTTGAACTTAATTCACTAGAAAGTAGTTAGGAGCTGCTTCCCCCTCTCCCTGCACTCCTGAAGGCCATGCCAGGTGAGAGGTATCTGGCTGTGCTCTGGAGGGTGACCCATGGCACCCTGAAGGGACTGGCAGGTGAGATATCCATCTGCAGCCCAGCACTGGCTGACCAGCGCCTCCAGGGCCTGAGGTAAAATAATACTAATAATAAATACTGATTTCAGGCTGAACTGACTAACATCACCAATAATTTATTAAAGCTGGCTGCTGTGGGGATGAATATTTTCGTGCTGCTGGCATAAAGTAATGACTCAATGTATCAACATTTCCTCATAGAATCATGACACAGTTCCAACAGATACGTGTATTATTGCTTTATGCCAATATATCTTTGGAAATCTCTGTCCCATTAGTTTATTGAATTTAATGGCTGCTTTTGTGAGATGCTTCAATCCTGACTGGCATAGAGCACCTCCAATGTGAGCTGGAGTATGTTATCATCTCATGTTTCCTGTTTCTTCATCAATATTTTTTCAAGTGGGTCCTCTGCTCCCAAACACCCAGCAACCCATTTCTTTTTGTGGTATATTGATAATCTGAGTATATTTATGAAGAGATTGGGAGCCATGCTTTCTTAATATTTATGAATTCATTTGCATTTCTCTAGCCCTGAAAAACTCATTAAATAAAACAATGAGGTGGATGTTGGAGCCAGTTTGAAAGAGAAAAAGATTTTGTGAAATACTATATTTTAAATGTTATTTTAGCAGGTGAGAGCAGCATACTTATAATGGCCAAAAAAAAAGGAAAATATCATTAAAAAGAAAAAAAAGTCCTACCTCAAATGTTACCAAAATGTCACATCACATAAAAACACTTTCAAAGAGGAAGATATGTTCTTTCCTGATGCACCAGTTCCATAATATTGTGACATTTACATTCTAATGATAACTAAACTTTGATCTTTGGGAAATTTTAAAGCAAAGAGCCTGATTTGCTGTGATTTAGCCACCTCCCTGAGGGAACTAGACACAGCCTGAAAACCTCCCAGGAGTTATACAGACAGAAAATAAGAAAGTAAAATATTGGGAAAGAAGGCTGTTTGGATTATGTGTGCACAGAGAAGTCATGAGGATTAACCAGGTTGAACACTGAGGTTTGGTTAAGGATAGCCACACAAAACCCATGCAAACACTCCCCTGCACTTAGGAGGACAGGGAACTGAAGACATAAACTTGAACCCATCTATCTTTTACTGACATTCAGTCTTGAGAAGCTGGGAGGTAATGGGCTAAAGGGATTGCAGAGCTTCAGCTTTACTCCTAATCCATGTCACAGAATTAAAACTAACAAGGGGAGGAAATCCTGTAAAAACCTTCCTTGGGGGGAGTAAAGGGCATCATTCTGCATACAGCGAGGTAGAGTACAGCTGGTGCTGCTCTCTGAGCAAGGTGAAGGCTGTGGAGCCTCCTTACTTTTGCAGGACGCGCTGTCCCATGTCCGATAAAAATATCTACTTCAACAATAAGGCTTGGGCTTGACTCAAGGTGCAGAAAAGGTCTGCACTTCTGGTGAAATACTGGCATCTGGATGCTGCTGGAGGCAAATCCTCATTGTACACTGCAGCTATTCTTTACTCTCTCTCTCTTCAGAGCCTGGAAGGAAACTTTTCCTTCACAATGTTTTTCTTTCAAAACCCCAGCAGCTACTGAGTTTTTAGGAATTGCTTTATTTCCTTTGGTGTGCTGGGGAACTGGCTGCCTTTAGTGTGAGTAAAAAGGAAAAGAGCAATTTTACCTGGATTCGTACCTCGCTGGATCCTGCAGGGCACATCATGCAACTCAGTGATATATTGGAGGGAGCAGGTTCCTTGCAACAGGGAGATAGGAAAAAAAAAAGAAAATAAGTGGTACGCAATGCCAGGAAACCAAAAATGTTTTGCTTCTGTAATCATCTTTTACCATACCCCTATCCTGGGCAATGTTGTGCTTCTCCAAATTGAAGAAGCCTTTCGGTTCATTGAGGTCTCCCAAAGACAAGCACCTTCTGCCCCAAAGTAATTGTCATCAACTGCCCTTCAAAGAAATATATGGGACAGAATCAATTAGATCTTAAGGATTAGAATTTGAGCTACATGAAATAAATCCAACTACTTTCTCCTAGATGGAATTTTTGCTGTAAGTAGGAATCTTAGCATCAGAGTGGTCAAGATAATAGTGTGTGGTGTGGCTTTTCAGAAGCAAATTATCAAGCAATGTATATTCTGTGTATTCGAGTCATTCAATGGTACCACCAATATTAACCCTTTTGCTGGAACTGGTGTGTTAGCTAAATTTCTCCAATGAGGGAAATATGGGTCTTGCTGCAAAAATTCTTGCATAAGCTTTTCATACAATAATTCTGAACTTCAAATAATATAATGTTACATTGAATTAAAAAATGCAATTCTCCCATCTGAAAATGAAAAGTGTCTTTTGTGATTTTGTGTTTAAGGGTTAGCATACAGAGTTCTCATATGCAGGGAAATATCTGTGGAAGAAAATACAAACTTTGCAAATTGTTCTTGGTTTGCCTAGTTAATAACAGTCAATTTTTTATATTTAATTACAGTAGATGGCAATTCATTATTTCAAACAGATTTAAAACCTAATAAGCATCAGACTGCAGAGTAAATACTCTTCCTTTGTGTGCATGACCACTTCCAGCTTCTCAACCTTTTGTAATATAAGTACAAGAAAAAGAATTTAAAATATTTACATAAAGGGAGATACACTAGAACATTTTGTCTGTTCATTGGAGCTGGATAGTCAACACGACAAGAAAAATTAAACTGGGATTTAGAGACGCTTTTTTTATCTTGTAGAATGAAGAGCTTTCATGATTTTACTTTAATTACCTTCTTGTTCAGTTTTTCCTTTGTTGTCTAAAATATCAGTGAGATTTCTTCTATTTTCTATTGTTATGAATCTCTTGAGCAAAACTGCCGCCTTCAAGTAAGAGCAGAATAGAAAGTGGAGACAAAGGCACAGAAATGTTTAGGCAACAAATTGCATTAAGGAAAAAAAAGGGAGAGATAGAGAAAGAAAGTACATCTTACTGAAGAAAAATTTATAAATAATTTCATTTCTTCCTACCGCAGAAACTTTCTGACCTCCTCCAGGATAGTTTCCCAAAACTGCTGTGAAGGCAGCAAGGTAGAAGATGGATGGATGGGGAGACTGCAGTGCTCTGCCCTTCTGCCCCTGCTGAGCTCTGCCACAAGGCAATGCCAACTCAGCTCTGTCCTCTTCCAGTCCCTTTATCCACGTCTTAGTCCTGCCTTGTCTGTAGTGAGACTTCTAAGCTGTCTTGGAAGGAAAAGAGCGAGAAGAAACACACTGAGAAAACCTGCTGGCTAACCCTGGGAATTAGGTATATTCAGGTCACTGCCGCTCACACAATGTGGCAGCTGAAATGAAGCAGAATCATAAGACCCATAAAATCATACAATCATTCATGTTGGAAAAGACCTCTAAAATCCTTGAGTCCAACCATAAACCCAGCACTGCCAAGTCATCACTAAATCATGTCCCTAAGTGCCATTACTACACATCTTCTAAATACCTCCAGGGGTAGTGACACATCAAAGGAAAACCTTTTTCTAAAGCAAAGAAGGCTGAATTAACCAAAGCTTGGTAGCATGAGGATAAGATTAATAGCAGTGTACCATTTCTAGAATCACAGTGTTGGCAGAAAGATATTTATTTAAAAGAATTCTTTCTTTAAAGAAATACACTACATTATTGTCATAACTGTAATAAACCCAAAAGATTACAATCATAATTTTGTCTGGGAAACTAACTGTGAAATAACAAAATCCCCACAACTTTGCTTTTGGTATGTGAAAGAGAACACATCTAAATTAATCCTCACATCCTTTCACAGCTAGACTGAGGAATAACTATGTCCTAGAAAACAAAAGTAGGATTTACAAAGCCTGGAAAGCAGAGAAGCTGAACTACTACTCCTTCAAGCACCTTTTACTCTACACCAGTGATTATGAAGAAAGTGGGATGGAGACCATTGAGGACTTAAGACACCAGAGCTGAGGACAGATAAGTTCTTCTTTTCCAAAAGGTTATTTAGGAGAGGAAGACAGCCTTATTCCCAAACAAAACACGTGGTCCAAGTGGCTATGGACCCTCCATCCATGCCAGCATGTGTTCTAACTTACTTAAACAAGGAGAGGTCAGCCTTGGGCACAGGTACCAAACCTACCAGATTGCTGTCAAATGAGCATAAACCTCTCAGAGCAGAAGTGCCATGGCCCAGCTGTAAACCTGCTTGAAAGGCTTCACACTAAAGCCAGCACCCAGCTGTGAAATGTTTTTGTTCTTAAGAAAGAGCACTGCTCTGCCAGCCCACTGAGCTCACAGAGAGCTTCTGATCAGCTGGAGCTAAGATACTTGTTAAGAAACAGCTTAAGTTAGTCAAGACCTAGTACCGATATGTGAAAAAAATGTAAGGTGAGATCTTTTTAATCTCTCATATATAATTTTACATTGGGCTTCTACTAAAGGGGAGAGGGAGTAAGAACTGCAAAGTTTCTTCAGCATATATAAAGCCCAAGAATTTGAGACACCCTCATGATATTTAGTATGAATGCAAATGACTCTTCCCAGGTCTCTGTTTTCCCTTTTCCAAATTTTTAATGGGTCTGACCTCGGGGTCCCTTACTCTAGTGTAGAAAATAATGGGTGTTAGTCTGGTTATTCTGCTCCCCAGGAAACTATCATGCTCACTTGCAGCAGTCCTTGCCATCCCTGTGGGCAATGAACTGCAGTAAATAGCACAGCGTCCAGCTTCAGGATGTGTCCATAGGCACTATTTCACAGACACGTTGTTCTGGGGAGAGACTTTCAGCTGGGACACCTTCAGTTTGGGTTCAAAGTCTAGGTGTGTGACAGAGATTATTTCGTGGATGTGAAGCCACTCACGGTCTCTGTGCTTTGTATCTGAAATGGGGAGGACCATGTTTCACCTGTAGGAGGCTGAGGTAGTAATTTGCTGAGGTTTCAGAGGATGAGAGAACTGCAGCAGTGCTTAGAAGATTTAGCAGAGTCACATCTGTATAACGTCTAAGAGATTTTCATTGGGAGGATATTGTGTTGGGGTTTTAAATGGAGGTGGAGTATGGTGTGTCTCTGCAAGCTCAGAAGTCTCACTCCCACTGCAAGGTCTGAGCAGAGCTCTCAGTTCAGAAGGAAATCCTTCATCTTGCTTTCTTGTCTGCCTGCAGATGGCTTAAAGACACTGCAGAATATTTTTCCTAAGGTAAAAAATGCCTCTGCAGAAGACTAGGTTTTAAAAGGTTGCTTCTTATCAATTGAATTCTGAGTTAAAATTGAATAGTGGCTGCCTTAGACCAGTATATGGCTTGTAAAGTGAAGGCCTGACAGACAAAATACACACCTTCTTCTATCTTGTATTTATTCTTTTTTATGGGCCAGTCAAGACAGGAAACATTAAATGCACTATTACATTATAAATTTACTTGTGAATTACTTTCCCAGGGAAGGTTGGTGTGAGCCGAATGTCCTCCTCCTCTCACTAAGGCTCCCAATCTTTATAAATGACAGTCTTATAAATGACAGTCTCTTTCTGTAGATGTCTGCAAGAGCCATTGCCTGCAGCTCCCTGCTCTGCTGACAGCCTCAGCATGTCTGGCTGAGCATGGATGTCTCTCCCCAGCTGTGTCACATGTGCCCGCATCCTTGCATGGCACCGACTGCTGTGGCTCTCTTCCCCACCATGTGGGAGGGCAGACAGCATGTTAGGAATGAATGTGCAACACCAGACAAGAAAGAGGGAGAATGGCTAAAGCCAGGTCTTACTCAGAGGTCTGTATTTCTTCTCAGCACCTGAGTTGCATGGGAAGATGTAGATCTCCAAGCTGCTCTCTGAAAACAACTTCTGTGATGAATTTAGATTCTCTGTGCCCCTTGCTTGCCAGAAATTCTTGTGAGAATACACCAGACATGAAGAAAGGCAGATAAACAGCCACAGCTGGAGCCTGGCCAGCCCAGCTGGCATGGTGGTGTGTGTGAAGCCCCTGGAGCCTGTCCAGGGACAGGATGGTGGGGGAAGCTGCTGGCAGCACGACCTGCTTTCCTTCTCCCACACATGACAACAGCCAGGTCATGGTAAAAGGGGGAGCCAGAGCTGGAACAAAAACAGTGGGCTGCACTCATGAGAACTACTGCAGCACTGAACAGCTGGAGATCACTGATGCTTATCTCTGGGGGAAACGTGGCTGTTTCCATTTTGCCTTCATGTTGCCACACTGTTTGCAAGAAAGGGCAACCCCTTCTGAAGATAAACCACTGAGCAGCTGAGCCAGAAGAGCTGTACCACGATTCAAAAAGCTTTGGCCTGTTTGTATATTACACCATACATTCCCTGCAAATGTGTGTGGTCATAATGGCAGCACTGGAACTTCTTTTTGTCAATGATCTACTGAGAAGCCCCTCGGTGTGATGTGTGCTCAGGTAAATTGTGCTGATTAGCTTTTCAAGAGGGGCTAATGAAAATCACATTAGCACTATTTAACAAAAAGGTAAATAAGGAAATCTTTTGGAACTGGGCAAATATTTGACATCAGTCATGTGTTTCTGTGAACAAACCTTTTTAGAGTGGCTGCTGATGCCACTGTCTATAAAGAGCCATGCATGCAGGTTAGGAGAAAAAACTGATGTTGCTAAAATGTGTAATGTAAATATTTTGTTTTACAACTGAAGAACTTGTGGTAATCACACTTTTAGGATTATACAAAAGGAATTATATCATTTTCAGGGCTATGAGTACAGACCAGACAATTTAGCAAAGACACCTAATTTCTAATCTAAAGGCTTCATCAAGTATTTTCATTACTAACACTAACTGTAATGCTTTCTGGAATACATATATACAGACAATTACCATAACAGCTTGTCCCAAATTGAGACATTTTGTAATCTGCTGGCTTTAACTCATATCATGATAAGAGTAAGACACACAAGTGTTCCTTTGAAAATGTGAGCAGCTCTCTATCTTTCTGTATAACTGAAGGCTAAGCCTACAAGGATTTTTAGAATAACTCCAGGGAGGAAGTTTCTAGGAAAAGAACTCATTGTACCCAGAGATGGCTCTTGCTATGCTTGTAGGAGTACATCCTGCAGGCAGCTTCCCAGCAAGAAAGAATAATTCTAATTAGAAGTGTGGGGAGGCATTGGGCTAGAATGAAGGTCAAGAAACTTTGAAAATGATTTGCATTTTATGAGAAAAGCTTCTACAGTATGTAAATGTCCAGACATTTCATTAAACAAAATCAGTTGAATATCAATAATAGAACTGGCTGGTGTCTCTTGATTGTACTATAGCCTTCACATCCAGTATTACCTTTTTTTCCCAATTAACTACAGATTTTTACAATTAACTACAGCACTTGTTGGATCCCATAACAGTAATTTCTTTCCTTAAGCTGCTCTTTTCCAAGGTCAGAAGGAAAATGCCTTCTCTCCACCAAAGCATTGCACTGTTGGCATGGAATATCAGTCATTGATAGGTTCTTTCATTTTCCTCACATGAATCCCAGTCATTACCAAATGCAGCAGTTCTGACTGGGGGGCAGAGGGGTGGGATAGGAAACCTGTTTGATCCAGCACAGCAAATACTCTGTTGAAGGTGGGAATCCTCCAAATTCCCTTCATCTGTGTCTCAATAATATTCCTGCATATTCTCAGATGAAGGAAAATACACCACATCTTCATATGTCTAGATAATAAGAATTGGTTTCAATCAGGACAGAGCTAAAATTGCAAATGTAGACAGTAACTTCAACTGCAATTTAAATGCTGGACTCAAAAAAAGAGAATTCAAACAGAGTCTTTTTATCTACTATCTTGGGATGCTGTAGGAGGGCAAGAGAAACCATACAGCTGGAGTACGTGGTTTTTCTCTGCACTCAAAAATCCTTTTATTGAAGAGGGAGGAAAAAAGTGGAATTTCAAAATCTGTGTATCTGATGAGAGAAATTTTTTTGTGCCTAATCTGGAAAGAAAAACAACCCATTGCTGTGGTAAAGGGTTTCTTCTGTACGTCTGCCAAGGTCATTGAATGCATAAATCCAGGGAGAGTACAGACTTTGAAAGCGGCTCAGCTGTTTCTCCACTGCAGCTCTCTTAGGACTCAGAAGGGTGAGAGAGTTTTCTTGACACTGCAAGACTGTTAAATACAACTGAAAATATTTTTCCTATGTTTGGCAGTTTGAGATCTCAACAACATGTAATGGATCTACTGATACCCAAGAGATTGTTATGGACATAAAGTCAGTATGCCCACGTTTCTTTCCCAAGGTCTCCTTCCTTCAGAGATCCCACGGTGAGGTTTCTGTGTCGCAGTCTTTCAACAACTGGGCTTGTTTTCAGGTTCTTTGAATTCAGGTCAGTCTGTTCTCTGTTTTTTTCCATTTCTGCTTTGCAAGGCAGTGCAATTGAGCAATTCAGAGCATGTGCATGGGTTAAGACCCTCAAAGTCCCTTGCTCCAGCCAACACCCTTCTCCTGAGGTAACCCATATGATTTCAGAGGTTTTACTGGAACTGAAGAACATCAGGGTGTCAAAACATAAATGCTCAGTGAAAAAGAAAGTTCTGTTTCAATGTCCCCAGGTTGCCTCCTGTGTGCAACTGCCTAAGTGCCTCTTGGTACATCTGGCTACCTGCTACAGGCTCCTGAATCCCAAGTACACATTTGGAGATGAGAGATGTGGTGTCACAGCATGGGCTTTCAGCACTGTGGCGGGAAGCCTGAGTCTTTCAGCTCCATATCCTGAGAAACATAGAAGTCCTGGCCTTGCTCCATTGGTGGAGCTCACAGGCTTTCCAAGTTGTTTGTTCTTGGAGAAACTGGAGAATATCCAATGGAAGGTTAACAGGAGAGTGAAAGTCCAGCAGGATGAATGCTGTAATGAAAGGCTGGGCTTCTTTAGTCTGGTGAAGAGAAGGCTGGAGGGACTCCAGTAGGAGCCTACAGATTTTCAGAATCACAGAAACATGTAATGGTTTGGGTTGCAAGGGACCTTAAAGATCATCCAGTTCCAACCACCCTGCCACAGGCAGGGACAGCTTCCACTTGTCCCAGTTTAATCTGGCCTTGAACACTTCCAGGGACGGGGCACCCACAGGTGCTCTGGGCAACCTGTTGCACTGCCTTGCCATCCTCACAGTAAAGAATTTCTTCTTAACATCAAATCTAAACCTACTCTCAGTTTGAAGCCATTCCCCTTTGTCCTGTCACTACATGTTCTTGTAAAGAGTCCCTCTCCATATTTCTTGCAAGTTCCATTCAGGTTCTGGAAGGCCACAATGAGGTCACCCTGAAGCCTTTTCCAGGCTGAGCAATTCCAATTGTCACAGCTGCCCTTCATCAGAGAGGTGCTCCATCCCTCTAATCGTTTTGGTGGCCCTCCTCTGGACTTGCTCCAACAGGTCCATGTCCTTCCTGTGCTGGGGACCCCAGAGCTGGATGCAGCACTGCAGGTGGGGTCTCACCAGAGTGGGGCAGAGGGGCAGAACCCCCTCCCTGTCCCTGCTGCCCACACTGCTTCGGTTGCAGCCCAGGACATGTTTGGCTTTCTGGGCTGTGAGTGCCATGGCTGGGTCATGTCCAGCCTCTCACTCACCAACACCCCCAAGTCCTTCTCGCAGAGCTGCTCTGGATCTGTTTATCCCCAGCCTGTGCTGAGACAGGGGCCTGCCCTGAGCTGGATTCAGCACCAGCACATGGTCTTGTTAAACCTCGTGAGGGTTCACTTCTTGAACTTGTCTGTAGGCATGATATTTTCTGAAAAATTCTTTCCTTAGGATTTTTTCTCCTGAGAAGCTGAGAGGCCTCAGGAACAAAATGTAAACAATAATTATCTGCTGCTGTGGAATGCAACAGGTGGATCTGCGATTGGTCTCATGTTGTTGTTACTAATTAATGGCCAATCACAGTCAGCTGGCTCGGGCTCTCTGTCCGAGACAGAGCCTTTGTTATCATTCTTTCCTATTCTATTCTTAGCTAGCCTTCTGATGAAATCCTTTCTTCTATTCTTTTAGTATAGTTTTAATATAATATATATCATAAAATAATAAATCAAGCCTTCTGAAACATGGAGTCAGATCCTTGTCTCTTCCCTCCTCCTAAGACCCCTGTGAACACCGTCACACTTGTCCACAATTGTGCAGTGTGAACTGCACCACTCAGCTCAGTGTCATCTGCACATTTGCTGAGGGTGCACTTGGTCCCTTCATCTATGTCAGTAATGAAGATGATAAACAACACAGGTTATTTAATATGACCAACACAGGTTATTTAATATAACCAGTGTTGCAAAGATGATACAAATCCTTTGTAGTGGCAGACCACATCATGAAGGGCAATAGCCACAAGCTCTGTGCTCAGTGGTTCAGGACAGGCACTAGACAAGACCTCTTTACTGAGGTGACAGCACAACACCAAAGCATGATATCCATTGAGGTTGTAGAATCTCCATGCTTTGAGCTTTTTGATATTTAGAAGTATTAGACAAAGCCATGAATTCATGCAGTGTTGATAATAAACATACTTTTAGCAGGAGTTTGAACTAGACAGCTCCATATGGTGCCTTCTGACCTACACTTCCATGAATCTATAGTGATTTGAAAGCTTCTAGGAGTCCTGCTCTTCAGATAAGCAAGATCACAGGCAGGAACAGCTTATTTATCTTTCAGAAACAGATAAACAATCTGTACTTTTCCTCCCAGGACAGCTGTACTTTTTCCCTCTCCTTCCTCAGGTTGCCCACTTGCTGAATTTCCTGTCTGTGAGAACTTCAGAGAGGTTTAGACTGTGTTCTGTGTTGAGATGGCAAGAATTTCCCATCTGTGGGTTTCCATGGGACCACATTAAGGATGTTGCCACCATGAGTAAATCACTGTCATAGCCAGGCTGGCAGATGCAGATAGAGACCTGAGATCACCAGCACAACCCTGCCCCAGTATTCATTGAACTCTTTCAGTAGCTGGGCCAGCACTTCCAGGTGTCTCCCCTCCCAAATACCCCAGGTGGGACTGCTCTTAGCTTCAGTGTATCTTGGTCCATCCAAGAGGGGAGTTGGAGTCTTGATATCTGTCTCCCCTTCTGGTGCTGCACATGGGCTTATCCCCCAGAATCAGGCTCTCCATTAAGAGTATTTGCAATAATCTCTGCTAAATTGCCAGAAAACCTTGCTGCCGCCTACACTTTACCTCAAACAAATTGAAAGGCTTTTCTGTGATTTTTTTTAACCACCCAGCATCAACAGCAGCACAGTCTGAACCTGTAAAACAGCTCCACTGAGCACATCAGCTGAGTCACTGCTTTTTACCATAAACCCCTCGCAGCAGAACCTGGAGAAATCAATAACACCAAGCAGCTTAGTAAAAGTGCTGAGGTTTTGCAAGGTTCTTATATAGAAACACACCAAGTGTTCACAGCAGGAAAAGCACCTCAGCTCATGAACACCGGAAAAAAGCCTTTAATTCACCACACACACCAAGGTGCCACCTCTGTGATGAGAGAAGGTGATGGCTGAAGAAATTCAGGAAGGAAGTGGAATCAGTGACACCACCAGAGGGGGAAAAGATCAGTTTTATAACTGAGCTTTGGATTGCTGTTAATTGCATTTTGCATTCATCTCTATTCTGAGGACAGAGCCAGCATAAATATGTGGATCCTGAACAGAGGCAAAAGATGAGGTCTTCTTACACTGTAATGCTGAGCTATCTGAGGGCAGGAGCACCACAGGCGAGCTGAATGCCCTCTCCTTTAGCAAGTCACCCTGTAAATCCTCCTATTTCTGGGAGACTGTGTTCCCATTATCCTCTGTGGAAGGGATAACAAGATGCCAAATCCCACAAGAGTAGGGGAGGCTGTGCTATTCTCACCATCTATGCAGAGAGAACTCTCAGCCTGCAGCTTTGCCAGTGGCAAGAGTCAGGACTCAGGAAAACAGCCTGTTCCAGTCGTCTCGGACACACACATCCACACACACATGTACACCCCAGCTTGCATTCTGCATTCTACAAATCTCTTCTAAGAAACTTGCCTCTAAGTATTGGCCAGGCTCCTTTGATAACTCTGTGAAACTCTTTACATATTTCAGTGACTTTCGTCTTGCCTGAAAATTTGGAAGACCTGTTGGATATTTCACCACAGCAAACATATTGAAGCATAACACTAGCTATCCACTACACATTTCTTCACTCTAGAGGCAAATTTGTATGAAAATGGCAAAGTGTCTCTTTCTTTTGACAATTTCTTCCATCTTGCATCAACATAGCATTTGATTTCACTTTTTCCCTCTTCCCTGTTTTAACTTTAATCTGTGAAAAAGTAGAGGCTCCATCCAGAACAGTGACACTTTCCACAGCCAGTAAGCAGATGTTTTTTGTTTGAAATCATATCCCAGCAGACACTCATCTCTTATCTGCTAATATCTTGTGATTATAATCAAAAGGTTCTTCTATTCTTCTAATTATTACAATATTTTCTTTATTCAGTTATGAAACTGGTCCATGGGAACTTGAGTGCCTTCCACAGGGCATTTGAGCTCTCTGACATTTCAAAGTCTGTGATTTCTGCAGCAGCAGTGGTGATCCCCCCCTTGAAAACTTTTAGGGCCAAAGAAAGAAATTACAGCTGTGCAGGAAAACCAGGTACACCCAGTTTAAAGAAGTGTAACCAGACAGGTTACAACCTAGGTGTCCCTAGGGAGAGCTAAGGCATTGTGTCCTTCAAAGAGGCCACTGGAGCACTATCACAGCACCCCAGGGGCCACTGCTCTGTCTTTCTTCACTTTTCACATCTCAGTTTAGCTGCTAAGACCTGAGGAATATGAGCAGGGCACCTTATGCATACACAGGCCATGGTAGTATTGGTTTTGCTAGGGTTGAGCTGACTTTTTGTGTTTGACATTTTTGGTTTGAAAGAAAATAATGGTATTTGCCTTATATGACATGTAGACTTTCTAAAACCATTCAGCTTCCCTATTGTCTGGTGGTATTGAATCCATGCTCTGCAAAATACAGCTTCTCTGCTGTTGAGAATGAACCTGTAAATGGCAAAGAAAAGCCTGATGGAATAATAAGGGGTAGTGTGAAGCAGAAACAAGGCTTCTCTGGATCTGAATTACTTTCCTTACTAGCAAACACTGATATTTTATTTATTTGTTCTGTGATAATTACAAGGAGAAGTCAAAGAGCAGACAAAAGACTGAGATATATGCAGCAAGACAGGAAGAGTACACACATCCCACCTTATTAAAAATTCTCCCTTTAAATAAAGGGTTTATTTTAACATCTTTTTTTTGGTGCAGCTAATATAAAAAATGCATTAAGCCAAAGTACACCTGGAGTTATTTATCACAGTCTCTTATATTGAAATTATTCATCTACAAAGAAGCAGGTAAAAAAACACCTTCTCCTGTAGAAAAAGCAGTTTCACCCAAAAAATGTCTCTTGCCTCTCACCACCAGTGTCCCCCAGCATGATGGAAACACCACCAATTTCACAGCCTATGACTTCAAATTCTTTCCAAAGAAAGCAACCTTTTAAAAATTTTAAATTGCTTCCTACAACTAAGGGAGCCACTTCTTGGCACAAGCTGGGGAGATTCCACTGCTCCTGCTGCATAATGCTTTGCTGCACAGGGGTTGTGGCTATGAGAAGATGCAATTGGTCCAATTTCTTTGTACCAAGCTACTTTTCACCGTTACAAGCTAGATTGGACAAAGATTTAAAGTCCACACCAAGAGAACCCAGTCCGGTGAGGCTCACAAGTAGCCAGACCAACCAACTGAGCCCATCTTTTACTGCCCTACAAAAAACTGTGTGAAAAACAGCTTAGCACAAGGTGAACAATGCAGTGAAGGTATTACTCAAGATAACACTTTAGAGACTTATAACTGGGCTAAAAAGAGGGCATCCAGTAATTTATCCTGCCTAGGGATAAAGAGACAGCAGGGTGAGGCTCCTCCATCATTAGATGTGTTAAATCTAATGGTGATAGGAATAACTAAATTAAATGTGCTCGTAACTTGGGCAGCATTTCTACAGGTCAGTATCTCACTAGATTGTAATGGCTAACATCTTCAGAGCATTGGCACAATAGGGTAGAGAATCCTTAGCAATTCACTTCATAAAGTCCTGGGGTAATAATTTTTCAGCGTGTATGTTTTTGCAGTCTTCCATTCTGCAGAAGGAAGAGTGCAGCTCTTATTCTTCTCTGCAGTTTTCTCCACTATTTCCTCATTTTTGCTTTAAGAGCACTCTCATATTCTTCTTCATCTGCCCTCTACATATATTACATACATATATACACATCCTTTGTTGTACTCCAAGAAAAGCCAACTTGCAGTACAAAGGAGGTCTGTTGCTTTGTGGTTTTAATGGCAAACCCTTCAACAAGTGGGTGAGGCATCTGATGGTCTGTAGGCCTTACAAAGCTGCTCACAGGTAGCAAGCACTGTTGAGTTCCTGCCAATCCACATTTGTGCTGACTGACTGAACCAAGTTTCTTCTCTATTATTGCATATTTGCCTTTCAAGAACCATCTCCAGAAGGGTTCTGCACTTGCCCTCTGAACCCCAGTACCTCATGCCAGTGCATGGTGTGCTCCTGTTAGAGACTCGGGGCTGTTTGCTGCTATCACAGAGGCACCACAGGGCTGGGATGAGGCTCCAGGCACACACTGCAAGTCACTCCTCACAGGCAATACCAGGACTGGCTGCAGACCAAAGGGCTACAAGTGGCTAAAACACAGCCCACACCCCAGGGTAATGGTGAAACTATTGTGACTATCTCCCAAGAGCCAATTCTGACCTCATCAGCAATCCTGCAGGAGGGAGTGAGGCTCCTGAGAACACACTCATCTCTGTCTCCCTATTACCAATGTTGGGTATGTGTCCACAAAATCACAGAAGTGTAAGCACACATGCTTGCAGAACATCTTAGGCCTTGGGATGATGGTTTGAACTGGCTTTTTGAGCGAGGACCAGACTGCAGTTATTTGCACTCTGAAGAATGTCTACTAACCTACTGATTGAACCATGGAGAATTCCCTGAAGAGAGGAATTGCTGGTCTTACAGCACTGGTTGAGGACAAAAGCAGGGCAAATATGTTTGGACTAGCAAGTTGTCCTTGCTAGTTCTTTTTTCCAAGGAGGTTTTGAGCTACTGTCTTGGTTTTGAAAGACAGGTGTATGCTAAGGAAGGCAGGAGCCTCCTCTGAAATGGAAAAGGTAAACTCCCTCCCTCCCAATTGCTATAAATTTTAAATTACGGGGCTCTCAGGCAAAAATATGGGCGCAGGAATGACATTCTTTATTAGAGAAGAAAATAAAAAGACAAAATAAACAATGCAGCAAACTAAAACAACACTGACAGAATGAGAACGCAACCTGACACCCTGTTGGTCAGGGTGTTGGCAGCAGTCCAGTTGGAATTGTGGCTGCAGTCCTCCTGGAGTGTCAGGTGTGGTTCTGTTGGAGCAGGGATCCTGTAGAAGGGTGTAGTCTTCCTCTGAAGCTCCAGCGGAAGAGGCAGCTGTTCCTCTGGGAAATCCAGTGGAGAAGCCATGCTCCAGAATCTCCAGATTATATCCAGGTAGGAATGCTTGGCTCCTCCCTCTGGGTGGAGCATCTCACACTGGGGTGCTGTAGTTCTTATCAGTCATGCAGTGACATTCAATAGCCTGTTATCAGCAGATGTCTTCCCCAGAGGGAGGAGTGGTTGTGGAAGAGATGAGGAAAACTGCCCACTTGACAGAAGACAACTGCCATACAGATGGCAAATAGAATTTTCTTGGCAATCCAGGACAGCTACCAATACACACAATTTTTTTACATATTCATGGAACACTGTGCACTGAAATTTTGTCTAAAGTGAATCTATTCTTTTGGCGGGAAGGTTGTCCAATAAAACAATAAAACTTCTTGCTGCTCTTAAGAGATTATAAACTCAGAAAGCCCACCAAGTGGAAAGAGGAGATGGCTCTGTCCATACAGTCAGTCCAGCACTATGCTGAACCTGTCCAAAATGTGAAACATCTCCGTCTTTCCATGTATGTCCTGACACTGACAGATCAAACCATTTTCCATTGACTGAGTAATACTTCTCACAAAAGAGTCATCTCAGTTGGCATCAAATTAATTTGATTCAGAAACTTGGTAGGAAATTTCTCAGTGCAGTTACCAGACTCTAAACTGTTCTTTACTTGGTGACAGCGGGATAATCACAAAGGTGTTTAGGAATTGTATTTTCTTTTGTATTCCTATCTTGCATTAGTATTTTGTTTATTTGTATTTATGTATATGTGCCAAATACCTGAAAATAGATAGTGGACACTAGGATCCCTAAACTGCATCTGTACAATTCATGCAAGATTGTGACCACTGTGCCCACATGAATTTTCTCTACCAAGACTGGAGCACCACTTGTTAACTAAAACTGTAAAAGATGGAGCCATCAGTACAGAACTTAAGTGAGGCTGGGTTGGGAAAAAAGAATTTAAATGAAAAGAAAATGAGCTCTTTGTTTATTCCTGAGGGAAAGAAATGTTTATTTCAGATCCAATGAAATATTATATTAAAAAGACTTAATTGTGGAGGGACAATGTAAACAGGTTTTCTTAGTAAATTAAATGTTCAGCAAACCAATCATCATTTTTCCAATAGTCACTTAAAAACAGAGTATGCAGAAATGGTGATAGGAATACCTAAATTAAATGTGCTTGTAACTTGGATAGTGTTTCTACAGATCAGTATCTCACTAGGGAAGAAAACAACTAAACAATATTAGTATAAAATTAAACTGACAAAGAGTAGAGATTTTCAGTTTCACCAGCATTTATTTTCCCAGAAAATTGCTTTAAAATAGAAAAATTCTAGAAACTAAAAGTGTATTCATTATGAAATGATTTTGCATTAACTTGATAAACAACAAAATAATGGTAGGAAGACTTTTTTGCCCTTTGAGGAACACACTCTTTATTGAGTTTAAAATTATAATAAACCATTGAGAGCCTACTGAGCTAGGTAATAAATGTAGCACAGCAATTTAAGAGTTCATTTCTGTGGCTCTATAATAGTTTCCAGAGGTTTTTTTATCTTAGTAGGGTTTTTATGGTTGTGCAATTGCAGTAATTGAAAGTAGATTAAAAAAATTATTCTCCTCCAGACCTTTCCAGGAGAAAAAAAGAGATGAAATCTGTATGATGTTTCATCTGGGAAAATATGGAAATATAATTTTCATATAACACAATGGTTAGTATGCCTGTACCTGCAATCTCATTATTACAGGGAATATGTATAAAATTTAAATTAAACTGGACATGCTCTCCTGGGTTGTACACACATTCCCACCAGCATAGGCTGTGCAGAGCAAAGTTACACCTGGCACCCATGTGAGCAGAGAGGTGAGGTTTCACCAGCACAGCTGCACCAGTGGTGTGAAGTATTAATGCTCCCTGGGGCCCCACTGCAATGACAGGAGGAGCTGTGCTGGTGCCAAGACCTCTCCCAGGCCATGGCAAGGTACAGCCCAGTCTGCAATGGGAGTGTGCAAGGGAAACACTTAGGGCTGGGAGCTCATGCTCTGAAGAATGTACAGAAAATTCTCATGCTGAATACAGAAGAAGAAATAGTAATCGTGTGAGGGGGCTAAAGAGTAAAAAATTTTGCAAGGCAAAGTGATGCCAGGAGGCTGGAGGTAAGCAGGGCAGCTCTGGGAAGCTCATGCCCAACAGAGGTGTGTTTGTGGGTCCTACCAGGTTTGGATGGGAGAAAGGTGGCAACACCATAGGTAGAAGGTGCACCTCTCTTGGTTCCAGCTTCAACCAAAGACACGGGACTTTGAATAAAGTGGGAGTTCAGAGCCTGAATCTGTAAATCTGTCAAGATGAGAAAAAAAGTGAATTTTGGCAGAGGAAGTAGAGATATCATCTCAAGCAAGATATGTGTCAAGTGAGAGAAGGCAGACAGCATCCTCAGAGACACAAGAGGTCAGAATTAGGTGGAAAAACTGGAACATGAGCCTTAGATAACACAGAAGCTTGAGAAAAAAAGGGAAACATCTCCCTGGAGATAGGTAGACACAATACTTAAGTCAGAAAGGCAGAAAGGGAGAGAGCTTGTACTGCTGTGATATTGCACACCTATGGTGGGAGAGCAGCACATGAGCCAGAAAGGCAAGGATGTTGCAGGTGAAAGATCTGCAGAAGAATGGGATGGGAAGGTGGGAAATGCCACATTTCTTATGTGGGAATTTGATTAGAAGTTCCAAGTCCTTCTGCTCTTCAGCTATGCTGGAGAAGGATTTATACACTGCCATGTCTTAGAAATGCATAATGGCATTAATGAAAAATGATCTTCAGTGTGCTGTGTCCTGCTATGAATGTGCAGGAACCTCATAGCAAGCCCAGTGTCTTGGCAATCTGGGAAAACAACACAAAGAAAATACTTTAAACCAAATGAGTTTGTAATGTTGTGCAAGAATTTGCCAAATTTCATTCATGTTCTGTAAATAAAAATCCTGTTATCTGAGCCACAGTGACCTCTGAAATCAAGGAGACAGGGATATTGACACAGCCACAGGAAAAATTCTCTGATGCTACATATGCATGAAGGGACTCCGGCTGCATCAGCATTGTGAGCTGGGATAATGGACTCTCGTGGCACAACAGAGCAGGGGTCACTCTCGGGGAGCAGGATGGGGATGGAGTTGCCATCTGCACATTCCTGATTCTCTACATGATAATCGGCCCATTTTTCAAAACATACTTTGCATGCAAACGCAAGCGCTTAGCATTTATATTAGCAACATATGTGTCATTGTTTGAGCTGCAAGCTCATTAGCGCCTCGATGTGACGTGCCACCTGAACAGAATAAGGCTTGCAGAGATTAAAATGTACAGGGAAATGGCTGAGGGCAAAGTAGACAGTGGCAAACAATAATATCTAAAAGCAGGGAGAGTCATACTTTTCATTTACCAGCATTTTGATCGATGGCTCTAACAACCTCCCATTTAAAGGCGCACAAAGAACAGTCATGTCCTAAAAGCAGTGGCTGTGAGCACAAACAGAAAGAGTCTGGACT
>NW_005054305.1:11479002-11525472 GCF_000277835.1 Geospiza fortis
GGAAAGAGAAGGACAAGAAGACTGTTGAATCCTTGAAGCAGCACTGACATTTACATGTGACAAGAAGGTGGGAGAGGTACTATAAAAAATGCAACTACTGTGAAAGATTACTATTAAAATATCCAAGGGCACAGATTGCATCTATAATAGTAGCACTTGTGACTGAAGATCATGAAGGATCAGTATGGATGCTGCTAACAGACTAAGATGGATGTGAGGTAAACTGCATGGGCAACACCTTTAACACTTAATTGCGCTAGAAAATCTGGCTTTGTAGAGAATCCTCATCTGTTAAATAGAAAATGATTTATTAAAGTGACTTTCTCTCTATGAGGGTCCTCAGAAGGGAGCTGAGGAGGATTTAAGTACTTAGATGTATGCACAAGCCACCAAGAAAGGAAAAAGCCAGTGCCAGGACTGATGCTGGTTTCTGGAGCAAAGGGCTGCTTTTGTGCTAAAATTCTGGCTGGATTTTGTCTGCTCTGTTTAAGAAAGGCATAATAGAGGGGCTTTGAATTAGATAGGAAAAGGTGAAAAAGGACTTCTACTCAAATCAACATGACACAACCTGATGTGAGGCAGAGCTGTGAGGTAGATCTCCTTAAACCTTCTCCTTCTGCTGAGCACATGAAAACAGTTTTAGTCTCTGCAGATCCATTTTGCTAAAAGACAGGCTAGAGTTTAGTCACTGTTACAGCCAAGGAAACCTGAATCAGCTGCATCTGAAACAGATTAGAAAATAACGTCTTGTAAATAAATATTCTCCTCCCCACATCCCAACCCCCTGCTCTTCAGAGTAGGTCCTTTCCTTCAGTCTTTCTCACAGACCAGAAACTTTTACTGACTTCCTAATTGCAAGAAATTTTACACAGTCGGGGAAACCTTTGTTTCCATTGCCTTTGAGGTCTGGCTGCACTTCTGTGCTTCCTGCCCTGCTGAGGAGTGTGCAGCCCCTCTGCATAGCACTCTCCCTGATGCAGCATCTGTCCTTCAGTAGCCCAGTCCTGGATCCACAAACATTCCCTGCTGCTGCCTTCTCCCCCTCCCTGCCAGGGCTCTGACTGTCTCAAGTGCAGCAGTCCAGACTAATCTTGTAGCAAAATAGATACCTACAGCATAAATGGGAAGCACACAAGTAAAAGCCATCATGCCCTTGCCATGTTTTGGTTGATATGAGAAGTTAAACCAATACAGAAACTCAATTTTCAGAAGGATAATCAAGATGAGCCCTTTCCTGCTTCATCATATGGGATAACATAGAACTATATATGGAATATAATATATTACACAAACCAGGGAGTCCACTGGATGCTTCAATCTGTGAACAAAATCAATTGAAGAACAAGTAAAATTATATACCAAACACGTGTGCCTATGGCAATGGGGCTGAACCAGAGGAGCAGCACTGCCAGAGTGGTAATGGGAGTTGGTGCTCCTCTTGTGCAGACACTAATCCTGACATTACTAATAAATGACAGTACTGCAACGTGGAATAATAAAAGGTGAATATAAACATGAAAAAAACAACAGTGAGAGCAGATGGCATTTAATACACAAGGGGGAATTAACGCAAAATCAGTTTGGATACTGAACTGTGGCTACAACTAAGCTGGTTTCTGAGCTCAGCTAAACCTGAGCTGATTGCTGCCTGGTACCTAAAGTACCTAAACACAACATCAAAACCAGCTTGGCATTGACCTATTCCTCATCCTCCAGGCAAGCACAATGTTCATTACTTCAGCCACACAGGCCTAAGTACATAAACACACACAGAGAAGAAAGTTGCTTTGATTAAGGCACCACCTTTCATTTTCCCACATATCATTCTTCTGCATGACTGTAGCGCTCCAACCAGACTGTAATTCCAGCTTAGTGGCAATCACCACAGGTATTTGTTGACATTTCTCCACCTTTTGTGTGCAGACAGGTTGCTTTGCAGTTGCATGGATAACTAGATCATCTCAAGCTGCCTTTGGAAAGGTTGGAACCTGTGAAGTCTGATTGAGTTTGATATTGTTATAAGCTTGGCTGTACAGTCAGTGTATCACAATACCACTGAATTTTGATGCAATATGGAAATGAAGATGCACCATAATAATCAAGCCATCTTATATCCCACTATGGCTTATTTGTTTTTTTCTTTACTCATTAAATCTTTTTGTTTTATGCTTAGCTCTCTTCTCCATGACATTTAATCAATTTTTGTTTTATTTTTCTTTTTGTAGGTCTCATCTGGGTGTCACTTAAACTGAAACCAATTAAGAAACATCTGCAGACAACAGAACAGTGTCAAGTGTGAACAATGAAATTTCTTTTAAGAGAAGAGAGAGTAGAGCACGCTCTCAGCAAGACTGGGAAAGCTCTGTCCAAACAAAAACTATGCTTATGTCCTCACTGTAACTCCAGTGTGCTGCAACCTGTCTCTCAAGAGCACTGTAAACCAAGAGAGAGATGGCCCAGACATTGCAATCAGCAATACTAATTAAATTTCAAACACCATCATCAGCTAGTCTGGTTTAGGTATAGTTCTTGTAAGACATAGGAACATAAAGCAATGATTGTTTGCTTATGAAGAAGATATTTTACTTTAAACTGATTTCTTTTTCTTTTTTTTTAATTCTCAAGAACTCACTAGAGAGCCTCGTAAAGGTTATATGGAGACATTTTGCCTATCTCTAACCCAATTTCATTTCTTTTATGCTTCATCTGAAGTCACTGGAATTGTCATGTTTCTTTATGAGATAATTATAACATCCCTGTAAGGTTTTATTACCTTAACACACTGGTATATATTCTCAACCCTAACTCTAGTTTAATATGTATTTTTAAATAATTAATATGTATCCTAGACAAGCATGTGGTGCAGCAGAGAAATTTGAAGTCAGGAGTGTCTCTGAGGGAAAGATGTACCCTGTCCACATTACTATCCTTCCCATAGGAATGACCAAGAGGGCTTAAACTCAAAAAAAAAAAATGGATCCATCACATTGCTGGTTCCTTCCTGCTGGTAAAACAGACTTTTACACAGCATTGTTGACCTGAAGAAGCAAAAAAAATATATGAGAGGCTTCCACATCAGGATCTTGTGGTCGAAAATAAATATGGGGAAAACGGCCAGAGATTTTTGTGTTTGCAAGGGTGAGGATAAGAAAGTGGTTTTGCCTTTTCTTCTTTATGCAGGATGAACTTCTCACAGGTCTAAGGAAAAAAAAAGTCATTTGATAAGGGCTTGAAGGCTAACAGTGATGGTATATGAAAACACCATAAGAGCATCCAACCCAGCCCTGAAACACTCAGCTCTGTACTGCTGATGTTCCAGGCATCACAGCCAAGGGGACAGCACAGATGAATTGCCAAATGTCTCAATGCAGTCTGGAGTGGCGCATTTTGCAGTAGACCCTGCAAAAGCCATGCTATTACCCATTACTTCCTGTAGCTGGATGCATGCTGGGCTCAGGGCAGATCCAGGAGCTGCAGTGTTGACCTGCCTGGAGGGAGCTGACTGAGACCCTCATCTGTGGCTCACAGTGAGCACGGTGTCGAGCCTTTTTCCTTTACAGTTTGTTTTGCAAAAATAATGTTTCCCTTTTCTTTATCAGAAGCAACAGACACTGGCGTGACAGGCTGGTACTCCACAGGCTGATTTTTCCTCAGGCAATGATACTTGAGCTCCTGGTCCCACTGGTATGGCCACAAAACAAGTAAGTCCTTAATTATAACAGAAAGCAAAACCAATAGTAGTTATTGTTTAAAGATAAAATAACGTGAAGGAAGGCAAGTGCCACAGATGAAGCAAATACCTGACTTGAGTATCTCAGAATTGTCTTGCAACACTTCCCAGGAGGGGGAACAGCCTTTATCACACCACCAGTTAACAGGGGCATGAACAATGACAGAAGAGTCTGTCACGTTCCACTAAATTCACCACCAAGACCTCTGATATTTCTTCAGAGAAAGAAAATTTGGATTGGTTCAGTAATAACTGATTGAACTGAGCAATTTTCACATGGGGCATCTGCACGTGGGGCAGACACCACGAAATCTGCACAGTAACGCCCAGAAACAAATGGAAGGATGCTTTATGATCTAAGAAAGTGTTAGTGAATTAAATTAATAACTCATTTCATTATTTTTTTTCCATTTCCCCCCTTTTTCTTTGCCTTGTAGCCATTGGAAATGCCCATCCATACAGACATTCATTTTAATCAAATCTACTTCCTTTTCTGTTCTGACATATCTCCTTATGTCTCCTCTCTGGCAATCTTGTCATCTCTTCAGCAAGTTCTTTAAAGCAGTTTCTAATTTTATCTTGATCTGTGAATTTTTTGAAGATTCTCTGATTGAAAAAGACCGGAATAAAAAATAGGCTGAACTGAATAAATAGTTATCCTAACATTTTGATGTCTCATGGGTTCAGAACGCGGGGGTAGGAGGAGGTTCTGACAAACGGCAAATGCATGAAAGCTCCCTTGCTGTTTTCCTTCTGAAACACAGGGCCCTGGGTCATCCAACCTCCTTAACCTAGGTCAGCTCCATCACAGACATCTGATGCAGGCCTTGTGATGCACCACTCCAAGAAAGAGAAGAAACAGGGCAGGAGGAGATGAGTAAGAGGGATTGGGTCATAAGCTTCTGCTCCATGCAGCTGGAGACACATGAACGATGGAAATGTCTGCAGAGGAATAAGCCATGATTGTAGCAATAAGGCATGTC
Organism: Geospiza fortis; assembly: GCF_000277835.1. Lineage (NCBI taxonomy): Eukaryota > Metazoa > Chordata > Aves > Passeriformes > Thraupidae > Geospiza > Geospiza fortis. Next base: position 11,483,716 of record NW_005054305.1, read on the forward strand.
CTGCTCTGCTGTGAAAGTGTTGAGGAAATTTGTTTGATATATGCTTGCAAAAAGCAAGTTTGATTGCTTTTTACCAGCATATATCTGTCTTTGGATTAAGAACGATGCTTATTTGTATTTACAAAAACGGTCTGAAAGCCTTGGTTAGAAAACACTGCAAAAATAGGGATACTCCTTAAATTCTTTACAATGTTCATTGGCTCAGTGGCTAATATTGGTGTTGTCTTATCAATAATAAATTTAAATAGGTAATTGGTCAGTTATTTTGCTAAAGCTGCTCGGTGCTGGGTTTGCTATGTGTTTTTTTAAACTTAGGAGGTGCTCACTCAAAAGGTAAGTCTTCACTGATTGAAACAGAATACTGTGCACAATGCAGCACATTTAACATGGGAAAAGAGTTTATAATGTAGTTTTTGTGCAACTTGGTAGGCATTGAGATTAAACTCATATACTCCAAAGGTTCCTCTCAAATCCTGCAAAGCTATTTAACAAAATTACTCCACTATTTCTCAAGATAATCAGATATAGCTTTGGATTATTTTCAGAATAAGTTATTTCCTTTTTTCATATCTGAATCATTTTTACCCAAAGTTAGTAGTTGTCTTCACTTCCAGTGTTTTCCCCAAACACCTTTCAATGTCGTCTGTGGGAGCAGTCACAAAGCAATAGAAGCATGCCAAACATATTGATTACAGAGTAAAATGGTTACCCTGGCAACTAAAAATCCCAGGAAAGCTCTTTAAACTTCCTTCCGTTCTCATGTGACTTCTTTTTATATACTTTTTTCCTTGGATGGTTTGAGAAATCATGGATATAACAGTATTTGATCTGAATATACAGCAATGGAAAAAAGGTGATTCATGCCTAGATTATTTATTCCACCAGGAATATAACTACCCACATTACTGCCTTAGTAATCCATCACTTGCATAACAGGCAGGCAATTTTTGTAACTTGGGGGGCAGAGTAAACCTCTCCCACTGATTTCTAAATCTATATTCAGATGTGACCTAAGGAAAGAAATTAAAGGACTAGAATTTTCCTTAAGTTCCAAGGCAAGCAAGATGAACTGTGTGAAAGAACTAGAATTTATGTGGAGGTCAAAAGTTTGCTCTGCTCTGTACAGAGCAAAGGAAATTACTGTTCCCTCTCCATGGGTGATTTTGAATTAATGGTGACTGGGTGTGGCAATAGTGACCAAACCAGAGGAGCAGCAGGGTCCAGAGCTGGTGGTAGTGGGCTCATGTTGTTGCTCAGGCTCATTCTAGGCACGGCCTGATGGTGCCAGGATCTTTAAAAGCAAGTGCAATTGAAAAGACACATGAAGCTTAGTTGGGAGGAAATTTAGAGGCTCCTTTCTCTTACTCCTCCTTGGTTTAATCCCAGACACACAGAAGAGTCTCTGCTTACTGCTCAAGTAGCCCCCATGAACAGGCTCAGCTTCTCAGCCTTTCAATACTTCAGAAGGAATTGCCCTCGCAGGCATTAAGCAGATGCTTGTTGATCCATTCATTTGTAAGCAGGAACAGTAACTGGACTATGAGGAAAGGGGAAAACATGGAACAATGATTACATTAAGGTTTGGGGGTTAGTTAGAAGAAGGGTGGCTAAGCCAGCAATTCAGAAAACAGGCCACTACTATTCAGGCTTTGATATGCTGATTTTTTCTTCTCTGAACAAATGGTGGTAGGTTATTTTTATAGGTTTTTTTTGTCCTCTATACTGGCTTTCCAAATAAAAATGGTTTTGAAAAGCTGCAATTACAGAGGTTACAAATAACAAGCAGCGACACAGTTGGCACTGGAACATTTCCAGAACATAATCATCTGTCGTGCCATGATGAGGGCCCATTATATCCATTGGGGTGCAACAGATCTCTTGTTAAAAATCTCATCTCTTAATGGAGCAGGTCTGGGGTTGTCTGAGCCCTAGCCTGCTTGGTTATGTCAGTTTGTGTTGAGATACGTTATCCCTTTGAATGATGGCTTTTTATCTGTCCCAGACTTGTATTGTTAATAGAAGGCTGAAGAAAATGTGATTAAGTTACATGGAACCATATATTAGCTTGCAGTGAAAAGAAATTACATAATCAAAACTTCCCAGTGAACATAATCCTAAGAACTGAGTATGGTATAACGTGTGGGGAAACAGAGAGGGGTTAATTTTTATGGGTGAAATATTACTTCAGTGCAACAAAAGGCAGCTCTCTAACTCCCTTTATTTGAACAGATGTTTGCCTTGTGTTGTCCTTTGTATTCTCAGGAGTTTTTTGTCAGTCTTGAGAGGGAAAATTTTGTTAATGCCCTTTTAATACCCAGTTTCCTTTAATTATTTTTTTTTCTGTTTGAAAAATGCAAACCTCTCTAGAAAGACATCAGCATTTGTCTCACATACAGGAATCACTGTCACTTTTATAAGCAGCTTTCTGCTGAGATACTGAAAGATAACAGTGAGCACTAGCATTTTGACATGTACCAGTCACAGGACCTAATGGTAACATTAAATTGACATATTTCTTAGGGAAAGGAGGGAATCCTCAAAGGAAATATGGTTCCACTTTTCTGTAACTGTCATCACTTTCCTTTGCATGGCACTGATTTGGGGAAGTTGGATCAAAACAGGGTAGTCACCCTTAAGATTACATCCCAACCTGACTGATTTTGCTGCACAAGTAGGGCAGAGCATGCATCTGACTGCAGTCAGTCATCTGCAGCTATAACAGAGCCCACGCTGCTGTTGACACATCTATCTATCTGTCTACCTATCTGTCTATCTATCTACAATCTATCTATCTATCTATCTATCTATCTATCTATCTATCTATCTATCTATCTATCTATCTATCTATCTGCCACAACTCCCAAGGCAGCGCTCTCCAGTTAAAATGGGCAGATGAAGACTGTTCATCAATAAATACCAGAAGTTTGTGAGATATTTCCCATTTATGCTTGGCAGCAGCCAAACTTATTGCACTAAACCCTGAGGATTCTTAATCCTGTCAGCTCTGAAGACTGGTGTGGTCTCAAGAGCCAGGTGAGCTTAGCTTCCCTGCAGCACAGGCAGGTCCCCTGATGCCACAGATATCCCACACTGCAGGAAGTCATGCCAGATGTCTCTGCCAAAGGCTGAGCTCCCTGAGCAGCTCTGCCCCTCCTGGCCTCTGCCCTGCGGTGCTGGCTCCTGCCCTGGGTGAGCAGTGCCAGCCGTGCTGGCAGACGGGGCTCAGCTGCAGGGACAAGCAGCAGCCACCGGGGATAAAGGATTGGCTGCCAAAGGTCCCTCCCCACGCACTTGGCACTGCAGGATTTGTGGAACTACAGCAGCTCCCTCAGCTTCTGTGTGACTTCCCAAATCCTGGGCCAGGAAGGATTTGCGTGAAGGTACCCTGGTGCAGCAGGAACCCGTAGCTCTGTGTATGCATTTAGGGTGGGGTTTGTGCTTCGCCACTCACTTCCCCTCTTTTCCTCTTCTCTCTGTGAATTACTAAGAAGCCTCTGTGTGACCAAAGCTGACCTTTTAGGCACTGTATCCTATAGGACATTCACAGCAGCAGCACTGTGTCCCATGGTGTGGTTGTTTAAAGAGAAGCACCTGCAGGGCAGTTATGGGGAAGAGACGTTCCTGCCATACAAGTGTGCCTGTGCTGGGGGTGTGCACCTGTAGGAGTTGTTCTTATTCCTCACTCCCTGGAAAGTAACAGTGTGTCTTATGCAATGATGGATGAGGTGTTGAGCACAGGCTGTGGTTTATTGGATGGGAAGGGTGTCACTGCTACCTGGACATCGCTGACTCAAAAACCTCCTTCTATGCTCCCAGGCCTTCTCACTGAGATGCTAGACACGGGCTATTCTTTCATTTTTTGGTTCGTCTTTTAATTTTTGCCGATCTTTCTCTTCCTTTCTCTGCACCCAGTAATGATCTGTACTTTTTATATGAACAGGACAAGTTTCCTTCATTGCTTGATTTGAGGCCCTGAAATGGATACTGCTACTGGAACCCTGGGAAGAAGAGAGGCTTGGGAGATGGTGGTTATTATTGAGGGCCACAAGTAACTACAGATGCCAAAATGAGAGTGTGGAGGGGAGAAAAAGGTGAAAGGAGGGAGCACTCAAAACAGCATAATCGACAGATGTGTCTTGTTATCAGCAGTGTTATAGCCAGCAGAGTCATTAGAAAAGCCCTAGAGTTTTTGAGTTGTTTTACTTTATTACTTCCTAATAAAGTAATATTTTAAAAAGTGTTAATTGTTTTCACATGAGAAATTTAAAGGTTAGTGTATTCACTGTTCCCATGATCTTTCCTCTCTGATTTTAAGAGTGTCTGTTCCATGTGGACACATTTATGCACAAACAAGCTAAGCTCTTCTCTTATACAGCCAGAAAGAAACACAAAGGCTACAGTTAGCATGCAGACTATTTGTAAACTAGGCTCCCACACTGACACAAATAATGTCTAGGATGAGTAGAAAGGCTCCTAATTTTTTATATTTTGAGTATTTAATTATTTTACCATTTTCATCAGTTGATCTAACAAAATATATTGATTCCTCCAAATAAATATTGCCTCACTAATGCCAGACCAAGCACCTGAACTTGGTCCCCATCTCCAAAGGTGGCACTTACATTTGTTCTATGACAAACAATGTCATTAATTTGCAAATAGTCAGATGGGACAGTAACAGCAATTTTTGCCAATAGCTAATGGAAGTAGTAAAGCAGAATTTGGAGTTCTTCTGGGCAAGAAAAGTTCATGCACACATTGATCATTTCCAGTAGATGTGCCAGTTTTGATGCTGTAGGAGAGATACACAGAGAAAAAACAAGGCACTGTCCCTCTGTTTATGTTGTGCCACTATACAGAAAGTGAACAATATTCAAGAAGCCAGAAATTGAGAGCTCTAAACTGAACAAATGTCTCATTAAGTTTGTTCTGGAACAGCCAAATAGCCAGATGAGCCCTGTAGAAACTGGTCCTGCATCTTTACATTTGGCACAATGCTCTTAAACATGGCTGATAATGCAACAGGTTTATGCAGGGCTAGATTTGGCATCTCTCACAGCGCAACATTGTGCCACAAACAATTGTCTCAAATTCTGGATCAATTGGTCCTCCTAGTGATTCTGACATATCCCAGAAAGCCTTCCTTCTCTTCATGCTTTTATAGGATAGAAAATATATATGTATGTTGTATATACACATCTGCAGTGTTAGACACGTACACGTAAATCCCTGCCTTACCAACCTGTACAAATATTGAAAAAGCAGGGCTTGCTATGCAATATTTGCTTTTCACAAGGAAGTAACTAGAAGTAGTTTTATTATTTTATTTTTGATTGTAAATAAAAACCCCACAAATTATATCTATACACCCTTAAGGTAAAAAACAAATTAAAGATTCTAATGAAATCAGTGCTTGATTGTTCTTCTAGTCTACTTAATTGAAAGGTCAGACATGCCTAATAGTTTGTATGAAACACTAATGCAGATGATTTCCTCTACTTTGATGAGTTACAAATCCTTCCAGCAGAAATTACTGGTTAACACAGAGTCTATTATCCATTTGGTTTTCCAATCATGTTTCAGTCCTGTGAAGATTTAACATCCTTGAATAGCTTTGTTTTGCAAGACTCAGACCTTTGACTTCAGCTCTGCTGTCTGACTCACATAAATATATAAGCTGCTGACTACAAGAGAGGTAGAAGACTTGCATGGCCTTGGATTTGAGTAATTTAATTGTAACTCTTTGATACATGAAAGGAACAGCTGGGAAATAGCATTTTGCATATTACTGGCTCTCTGCAATAAGAGGCACCTCTATACAGTTATGTGCTGCCTTTGTGATCTCACACCATCTCAGAGATTGTGTCATCTCAGAGATTTGTAATTTCAGAGACTGCACCATGCACACCTCCTCCAGCTACGTGGGTTGCTCACGCCAGCACTTAAATAACAGCAGTAGCAAAAGGAAGAGAGATACACAGAGAAGTTTCTGAAAAATCTGTGTTTTCTTGCAGGTGAAATGAGCTCCCTCAACTCTGCTATTTATCTATCTTTTTGTTTAATGAAAGAAGGTGAAAGAGCAGGAGATCAAGAAATTAGAAGAGGAACACTTGAACTGAAAAGCAATTGTTTGAAAAATAAACCAAACTGAAGGTTTGAAATTTGGGAATGTCATCAAATCCAAGAATATTAGCCAATATTTCTGTTGGGTGACTAACAATTTTGAATTCCTCACCTTTCAGATCCCAGATGCAGCATTCCTGTGCACTCAGCATCAGACATCTGGAAATATGACCTCTCTTTCATCAACTTGCTTGAGAATTCAGTATTGTTACTTGCTTTTCAGAAGCATTACTCTTTGTGAATGTACCCCACAGAAGGTGTTTGTCTTTTAATTCTCTTTTACCTTACTTTTTATGCTTCCATGATGATTTAGTCTTAGACTGCCAATCCACTCTATCAAATGGACTCTTCAGTTGTACGTAGGAGTATGCTTTAGTATGGAATAAACTAAGGAATTACTCAAGGAAGAGTAACTATGAGTAACTTCATTTATGGAGGAAGTGTCCTCCCATTAGTTTTCCTCTGTGTTACAGGTGAGTGGCAGATTAGACTCAAAAATTAAAGTTAGCCCTTGTTTCAGTTGTGGATACCCAAGTGTATCTGCTGTCAGGGTAATTCATGCTTTAGCTGAATTCATTATTGGATTCCAAAATATGTTCACTGCACAGAAACCAGCCCAGCTCCTTCTGCCACTTCAGTCTGACAGATGTTCAAAATCCCCTGAAGATTTCGCTTGTGGAGAGAGAATACATGTGAGTAAAACTGATGGTAAAATCCTAGCTTCATAAAAATAAATAGAAATTGTCCTATTGCCAACCGTGGAACTAAGACATCACACTAAGTGGCTTTGTACAGAGCATTTCTCTCTCTCAAAATAGCATTTATGCATGGAAGCTTCCACAGTGGAGCTGATTTATAATCTGGTCAGGATCTGTGTACGGGTGCATACATTCATATGTCTGCCATGAAAATTTTCTACCAGCCAATCGACCCTCCAGAACAGACTGGGAGCTGGCAGAGGAGCTAATTACTCTCACTAAGGGAAATCTGCTGCCTTGATTAATGCCTGTTTACCAATTGTTGCTGTTATTTCAGCTGTAATCTCAGAAAAGGGTTTGTTGAGGATGACTCTCCTGGAACTTTGTTTTTCGGTTTTGCTATGCTACAAGCCTTGTCTCATTGTTCATCCCCTGAGGCAGTTCCCTGGACTTCCACAAATGGTAGACATAGTCATGAGTATGTAGTAATCAATACAGTGTCTGTGCAGCAACATCTTCTTTCATAACACTATTCCTCTGTAGATCTAAAACTGTATGTGGAAGGAGGCATCACTATCACGGTTTAACAAATTGGACCTGGATGTTGAGGTTAGCCCCAAAGCTTCCACCTTAGTTAAAATCTTCCACTGGGATGAATAAGGACTACCTTAACTAACAACACTTTTGGCAAAGAATATCCCATTCAGTTTGCTGTTCAGAGACCTATCAGCTTCTAAATGGTATCTTGTCTTTCTAAAATGAAAAACAGAAGAGCCATTACTGTCTTCTGAAGAATTTCAAGTGCCCTTTAAATGACGGAAGTGTTTGTCCACCTGCACCATCCCTCTTACTGCACTGATTCTCATTGCTGAGGAGACTGAGGTTGTGGCTCCTTGAGAAAATGAGATTGTGTGAAAATGCATCCCATTTTACTTTGCTGGGAGCAGCGCTCCTAAATTCTCCTGTGAGATCACTCTGGGGGCAGGAGACAGTACTGAGCTGAGCTTGCCAAGTCTTTTTTGACTCCTACTGGTTGGCCAGGGCTCCCACCAGACCCTGGTGCAGTCAAAGATAACCAGAGCACAGCTCACGCTCAATTCTCATTGAGAATTAGTGGGAAGGAGGCCACCAAGAAAGGCTGGCAGAGGAGCAGCTTCTGAGACTCAGAATCCTCCAAGTCCCCATAAAAGCAGTGCAAAAGGCTATTTCTCAGCCTGCCAGTTGGGTCTGGCTTATCTTCTTTGTAATGTCAGTGCTGATCTTTAGCGCTTATGCATTAATTGATGCCTTTGTGTTTCAGCATTTAAGACTGGCCATACCAAAAGAGTCAAAACTTCACCTGGCTCACTGTCTAATTTCCAGCAGCAACTTGTAGCAAATGGGTTGGGAGGGAACTGGACCAAAGCAAAGACAGCAATACCTCCCATGGCACTCCCTCAGCGTTGCCTCCAGCAATCTGTGGGTCAAGGGTTCCCCATCCCAAAAGTGATATCCCTGCATTTGTGCATGTGTACAGATTAACAGGGCCCTGTGCATTAAGTGCCCCATCCTTCTACCAGAGCATGACCCAGAGTGCTCAGCAGCAGCTTGCAGCCACTTGCTTATGTCCTGCCTGCTCAGAATGGAGCAAAGAACAGGGACTGGAACATGCGTTCAAACAGGCTCTGAGCTATGATGCTCAGGTCTAGATTTGTGGCTGATTTTTTTCCTGGAACTGGCCATGTTCCGACTCAGTGTTCTGGTTTGGTCTAGAGCTATGGTTTATGTCTGACCCTGAGCCCAGAGCCTGCCTGAATAGGATCTGTTGCTCTCTTTGGAGGCTATTTCACATAGCAGTCCTCCCAAAGGAGTGACTTTTGCCTTCTGAAGTAGCTCTCCCTCCCAGTGAACACTTTCATCCCAAATAACCACAGAAACAGTCAAGTGAAAGACTCTCTCGCAGGAAACTCAACTCAGACTGAAGATGGAGCTCAATATTTGTGCACTTATGCTGTATTTTGCACAAGTTTGCAATATACAGGTATAAGACATTCAAGAAGCTGGCAAACTCTACCTTGCCTCCAAGCACAACAGTAGGAGAGGGGAAGGAGGAAAAGGCTGAGAGGAGCACAACTGGCCACGGGGTCTGATTCAGTGCCAGCCTCCTCAGCAGGCTAGTGGGGTAGCTCATAAAAATCTCTTGGGAATCAAAGTGATACATCACTTGTGTATCATTATTCCAGAGATGTTTCACAAATTTTACCTTCATATACTGTTGGATAGCAAAGCCTGGGAGACAGAGCTGAGGAAAGATCCAGCCCCACAGGCCAGTCCCTGTGCATGTGGTGTACATGCCGTTGCCCACAAAGCACTGATTAAAGGACCTGGGGGCCCATTTCAGCTTTGAGAAGTGCAAGTAATTCTCTGTAGTGAATGAATTATGACCTTTTCAATGAGAAAATTACCAGGCTCTATTACCTTCATTTCTGTCCCCTTCTCATCTGTTGACACACAGGCGTTCTGGAAGCAGCTCCTCTCCCAATGACACAAGAGTAGTTAATTTGCTTAAGTTGAGGTTTTCATTTAAAAACCAGTTATTTCTATTGTCATTCCTTACCAATCCAAACAAATAAGGAAAATAAAATTAGTGCTCTGAGAATCTAAACATTTCTTTGTCAACACAGCAGAAAAGAATGTTTGACAAAGCCTAAGGCAAATGATTAAGTTCTTTATCTATCACACTAAGGAAAGCGGTGCTGCTCCTCTTGGTAATAAACTTATATTTGTTGTCCCTGAAGGAGAAGGTGAAAAATAAATTAATGGCTAGAAGACATAAAATTTTACTTGTTGCATGGTTTATTTCAAGACAAAAATAGCTCTTTTGTGTTTGGTAATACAAATGCTTGAAGTGTCAATAGTCATATTTATCACAGAAATTTGAGAAAATTATGAATTCCTGCACTTAAACCAGTAGCATTTCCCTGGGAAACATGGATCTACAAAAGCAAGTGCTGTTGACATAATTTGCCTTTCATCCTTTGTGTTTGTGTCTATCAAATCTATTATATTAGGGTTTCCTACACATGAGTTATTTTGAAAATAATTATTTCCTTTTTAATTTTGAAATTAGCCTCCAACTTGAGATGTTAGAAACTCATCATGAAAATATCCTGGAGACCATGTTGGCATGAGCAGGAAGATGATTAATCACAGGTTGCCATGAAAAAAATCAGATTGTGTATCAAAGGCACTACCTTGGAGAAGAAAGTGCTATTGACAGAATTGAAGCAGTGCAATCACAGTTGGGGAAAATCACAGATCTTTATAACTTTTATTCCCTTGGCATAGGTCACATTAGCAGGAGGTGAATGCGAATAATTTAGATTTCTAGTGCAGTAGGATAGGAAATATTAGGATTTAGAATTGTTATTTTATGTTAGAATAATTCATGGCCAAGGAACAAAAACATGTTGAAGCATACTTATCTGTGATAATGGTAAATAACAGAACGGAAAAATATTGAAGGTGGGCATCACTGGTGGCAAAAGACCTAAGCCACGAGTGCTGAAGAAATGGTGTTACTGGAGAGGGGATCCTTCCAGAAGCATCACTGACTGTGCTCAAAGCTGATACAGGGTTTACAAATGAATCTTTATTTAAAGAGAGAAATATGTGACAATGAGCCAGACTGTGAGTTTTTGTCTTCATGTTCTGCCAGAATCACGATTAAAGTCAGAGTATTTGATTGTAATATTGGCCTTACACTTTTAATCATTAAAAAAATACAGAATAAAAAGCTAACTAGTCAATTCCCTCTGCTTTTACCTTCTCTGAGGCATTGTTTGGCTTCAGGAGACCATGGTGTGAGTTTTATCCCAACCACAGCACTGAGCTGCAGGCAGAGTAGTGCATGGAGCAGGTCTTGTCAGAGTCTGCCTCTGCAAGCCCACTCCTGCCTGCTGGGCCAGGAGGCACAACTCTCTTTTGCACTGCCACAAAAATCAGTCTTCTGTTTTTAATGTCATCCCTGGACAACACTTGTTGATATTTCAGAAACAAGAAAACAAAATCTAATAAACCTAGGCAGTATCTGGCAAGTACAAACCCCAAAACAACCAAGAGGTAAGGGGAGCACAAGACATTGTTGCAGTTCAGAGGTGAGGTCAAGTGTGAGAGTGATGTGGAGGAAATTGTGGACTATTGGCAGTAGCAAAGCCCTTGGCTGCCCTTATGCTGGATGAATTCCTAAATCCACTCATCTGTTTTGCAAAAGACAAGGCAACACTTCTAGAGTTAATCATAAGCAATTTATGTTTCCAAAAGTGTCAAAATGTGATATAGAGAGAGTATTTTCTTGACTAGCTTGTCCTGTTGAATACAATGGCTTATTATTACTGTTTTCATTACATTGTGAATATTGCCTTATATGAATGGAATGAATAACACCTTCCCTATTGAATTTAGTTGTTCAAGATTGCATTTGTACTTGTTGAAGCCATCACTTTTCTTTCCTGGATTACCTCAGCTCTGAGGAAAAGGTGAATAGATTCCTAAGAGATGGTTGCTTAATTGTGAATTAATCCACCTGCTGGGCATTCTAACTAAGTGCAGTGACTGGCATCTTTACTGTGACACCAAGCTTGCCATTGCCTCCACAGCTGCACCAGCTGGTAGGCTCAGTCCCAGAATTTTGATATCTGCTCAGATGGCATACAGTCTTTGAGACAGTGTATAATGTGAAGACATTATTTATGAGGACTTATGTTAAATGAATTTCTAAAAGAGTTATCTTTGTTGCCTTTAAGAGATTTATTAAAACTATCTGCATGCTAAGCTTGTGTCATATAAATGAAGTACCATTTGCACATTGCCTGTGAGATTTAAAAGCAGGTGCACCCATTCTGCAGCATTAACCTGGTCTCTTGGGACATATTTAGAAGGAGAATTCTCGGATAAAAATTCTCAGAATAAGATACTTTAACGCATGCCAGAGTTTCACAGTATTGCTTCTTAGCTCTTTGCAGACATGCCTGCATTGTAGTTGTGCTCTGGGAAAGTTGGCTAGAAAATTTTCTGGTGATCTGGACTGCAACAAGAACACCACTACCCAGTCTCTGGCAAGTGGTTGTCTCTGAATCTTAATAAATCAACCATGTACTGTAGAGCTGGAAACAATTGTTGTCTGTAATATTTTTATGAGCAGATTAAAAAAATCATCACTGAGCAGTGTAGGAAAGTGCAGGAAGACAAGCTGTAATTAATTGCATGCTTATAGCCAAACTCTTCCAGGGAGAGGCTGTGCCTCCATTCTTGGAAATATCCAAACACCTCGGGCACTTGCTCTAGCTGATCATGTTTAAGCAAATGGTTTGGATTTTACAATCTTCAGAGGTCCCATCTAACCTCAACTACTCTCTGAGAAACCAAAGTGGTACTAAAAAAACAAGAGTGTATTGATCATCCTAAAATATATTATTATATCATAAGGTTGAAGAACTATAGCACCATTTTCTTGTATAGAAAAATACAGACAAGCTGCTTGAGGAACAGTAAGAGATTGAATAGAAACACATATTTTAAGTCCTTTAAAATAGTAAGGACAGGGTCTTCCAAAGGCTTAACAACACAGTGTTCATTAGCTCATGGTTCAATACCATGACATAATTTCACTCCTTTTCATAATTTTTTGTGCTCTTCCACAGCCCAGCAGTGTGCACAGCACAGTCCACCGTCTGCTTTTTTCACCTGTAAGCAAAATTGTAGCATGTACAGATGTACACATGGAAATTTGCTCATGTTCATGACAGATTCTCAGAGACTGCAGAAACTCACCACATCCCCTCTCCAGGTAGAGACAGCTCAGCTAGACAATCTAATACCCTCCACAGCTATCTCTTCTATAGGATGGCTTGAAAGTGACCCACACTGCTCTGTGTGGTCCCTCAGATTTTCCTTGCAAGGCTCTGGCACACCAGCTTCCTTCACGCTGGCTTGATTTCATTCTTTCAAGTACTGACAAAATCACCCCTCAAGTGGGGCACCTCTGGACAGCTTTTAAACTTCAAAGGTTTTTTGCAGATTTTTGCACACTACCAGCTGCCAGAGCTGGAAATCATGCTGAAAACCTTGGGAATCAGTGATGAGAGCATTTCAATTTAAACATAATATATTATAAATGACATTATTCTGTGTCACTGGAGACATAATAGTTTTGTCCCTCCATTTTGTCTCTCAGTTTCTGTCCTTCTTAATGTATGTATATCCCAAAGCCTTGCATTAAAATAATTTGTTTGTCTTTTGAAAGGGAACCTTCCAATGCATGTCTGATGAAGCCATCAAAAGCCTCTGTTATTATGTGCTATAATGGTCCACAGGAGTGTTTGATTAGGGCATTTTCCTTGTCACACTGACAAGCTATGAGATATTATCTGCCTCCAGAGGCTAAATGGAAGACTTGAGGGATAAAAAAGTCTATTGTTATTACATGCATAATCTTGTGACTGAAAATGCCACCTGGGATTAAGAGAGCGCTTTGGATGCATGGAGTGAGATATTATATGTAAATTAGATTTGTTTACCAACACTGCTGTCTTGTAATTATTTTATCCAGCTACACTTAAACTTTAGAATGAACTAGGGAATACTCCAACTGTGATTTGATTGCTTTCTCATTTGTATCAAATGTTGTTTTCTTTTTAATGGGAAGAAAGAATGATGTAGATAACGAGGTAAAGACACTTTTAACACAGGAAGCTCAGTAGTGATATTAAACATTACCATTACATCAAACCTCCAGGCCTTGACATCCTCCAGGACTACTCACCTATCTCCAGTGCAATGGTCAGTAGGACAGCTTCTCCATGCAAACAAATAGCCCCAAAAGTCCAGGTCCACTTGGAAAAAAAGAAACTGATCCTGCTCTCTGCTAAACTTTGTCAGTGTCATGTAATGTATTTTTATAGGTCTTGCATTAGGAAAAAATAGAAACATTAGAACTGTGTGGTGCAATGTAAAAATATTCCTGAATTTACCTGGTTAAATGCGTATAAGGAGAGGAAAATAAAAAGCACAAATTATGGCCCTGTGGGTGCTAGATCACAGGATGTTGGTGTGCTTCTTCATTTAATTGTGTCAACAGTGATGTAATTGCTGTCAATTTTAGGCAATACACCCCAAACATATATTTATGGATCTATTTATATTATAGATGTACTGCTCTAAGAAAATTCTGCTTTTCTTGGTGGTAGAACAGTTGTTATGGTGACTCCTTCCCTCATTTAATACAGGAAACAGAGCAGCAAAATAAAAATAATTCCATTTATGGAATTTATAAGAAACCCGCTCTGAAGATGTAACTCTAGAGAGAAATCGTTTGGAATATTTAGTCTTTATTTTATAGCATTTGACCTTTCATTCTGGCACTTGCAATTTCGTGAAAAGATTTAGTAATAAGCAACAAATGGAGGAAATGCATTTTTCTACGGTATACACTGTAACATTTGTTCATTTATAATATTTGTACAGTATTGTGGTCACTGAATGTACTAGTGCGTTTTGCAGGTACCTACTGAGTAAAGGTTATGTAGGGTTCTATTTGGAAGACCTCATTAGGAAATAAGATGGATGCTTTTTTTCTCCTTGATGATTCACTTTTTAACAACACTTTGTAGTTTTTCCTATGGGTGTTAACTACAGTCATAGTGCTATTATGTTAAACAACATTTCTGTAATTTCTTGATTGTACTTATATATTTCACAATATTTAAGCAGTAGAATTTCCAAGAGGCCTCTTTTTTTTTTTCAGTTTCTGCTTAGCTCAAAGTTGTTTCTAAAGCTAATTTGGAGATTAAGTACTCCATGACCATATAAATTACTTAACATTTTATGCCAGCTCTGAATTTTGAACACATTTACTCCAAACTACCTGATAAGCATTGGATTTCTACTTTATAAATAAGAAGCTGAGGAAATCAGGTGTGCAGGTTGAACCCAGACTGAGGTTATGTCCACAGCCAGTGCAGATGTGATTTTGTAAAAGCTCCCTCTATCTACAAGAATTTGAGCATGTCTTATGTTGGTCAAAGCTTCCAGGTGGACATCAAGGATAAGCAGCTCTGTAAAGTGCTTGATCCCTATCCAGTGGAGATAATGATCCTTTCAAGGTATCTTCTGCCATACTAAAGAAGAATTTGCACTTCCACAGAGCAGATATACAGAATGCAGAGTGTGGGCTGAAGCAGTCATTGTCAGGAAGGGACAGCAGAAGCTGATCAATAAGAGAGCTCTGGGAGGGAATCTGGGAAATTATCAACTGCACATATTTAGAACAGGAAAAAAGGAACACACAGAAAAAGGGAAAATATCTTAAGTACATACATGTCAGGATGCAGCTGGGGATGTGCTCAGAGAAGAATTGAGGGAATGCCAACTGGCAAAAGTGAAACTGGTCACAGGAAATGCACAACCCAATAGCATTTTTTATTAGAAAACTCTAAAATGTATCTGTGGCGAAGTGTTGTATTTTAATTACAGGGAGAGGATGACTTCCCCAAGTGCAGTGTTATCTTTCTATCAGCCTCCCATAGGAAAGTAGCAGCATCACAGTGAATGAGAATTGATAAAGTTTTTTAGGACTAGACTACCAGTGTAACTTTTAAATGAGTAATTTATCACCCTTACAAGGCCTGATTTTTATTACCCTCACCTGCAGCTGAAGATGAATTACTTACCCAGTCTGGGAGCCAGCAGCTACAGAGCATCCCCTTATCAGCAGCAAGTCATTTGCCTAACAAGCAGGTCCCATGCCACAGCAGGTTCACACCTGAGAGCACAGTAGAGCTACCTGCAGCACTTGGACTGCACAGGGGTGCCCAGGTGCCCACAGTGCTGGTGATGCCAGCCCAGTGCAGCTATTTTCATGCTGAAGGAGCCAATTTGAACTGAAGTCTCCACACCCTGTAAACTTCTGTCACTACTTCCAGGTAGAATTCCTGCTTCTCCCAGGACCCTTCTCTTTTTTATTCCTAAAGCCTCACCAGCTTAATTACACACGTTTGGAAACCAAGTTACACCGAGGAGTGACATCCTTTGAATGGAATCCCTGAGCTCAGCTCTAGTGCTGCCCAGAGCAGGAGCAAGAGCAAGAGCACAGCTTAAAGAGGTTTACAGGGGCCAAGCAGAAGAAGAGCAAAAGCCAGACAAACAAACCACAAATCAGTCTAAGAGGATCCACTTTAGATCAAACTGATGACTGCTCAGTTTAGGTTCAAAATGCAACCAGAAAGCCTGCTGGGATTTTTTTTTAAGACTAACAAAAGAGAGAAGGGCAACAAAGCTGGTGAAGGGTTTGGAGCACAGATCTTATGAGAAGCAGCTGAGGGAGCTGGGGGTTGTTTAGCCTGGAGAAAAGGAGACTCAAGGGGTACATTATCACTCTCTACAGCTTCCTGAGAGGAGGTTGTAGCCAGGTGGGAGTCAGCCTCCTCTCCCAGGTAATGATGAAGCAACAGGAAATGGTCTCAAGTTGTGCAAGGGGAGGTTTAGATTGGATATTAAGAAAAACTTCTTTAACCTACAGGGTGGTCAGACAATGGAACATGCTTCATAGGGAAGTGGTGGAGTTACCATCCCTGGGGATATTTAAAATACATGTTGATGTGGTACGTAGGACATAGTTAAGTTGTGGCCTTGTCAATAATGGATATCCATATTAATGGATGCACTCAATTATCTTAAAGGTCTTTTCCAACCTAAACAATTTTGTGATTCTATTGTATTCTAAATCAAGCAACTGTGAATCTGGGAAGGAAGATTTATTCTGTCTTTAATAACTTTGAACATACTTTTTGTAAAGTCCCTCAGCTGATACCTAAATAATCTATAGGGGGCAGGTTAAAATAGAGACATTCAGAAGAAAATATCTTAACATTTTTCACAAAACGGCATGCAATTCATTTACTGTTTAATTTTCAAGTCACACATTCATAATTACTATTTTGTAAACATTTAACTTTCTTTCATTCACAAAAAAAGTTTGATCTATTAGGAATGTTGCGAAGCAGGAAAAGAAGATTATGTTGTTCTGCTGTTTGATCATAAAATGTTGGTTTGGTGAAAGAAAAAACAGATGCTTCTGAAACACAAGGAAATGAATCCTGCTATATGCCCATTCCATCCACTCCATTCACTGACACTCATTCTGGCAAGACATCCAATCTGTGAATTTGCAGGACCAAAGAAACAAACCCACAACCCACCATGAGATAAGGAATGCCCAAGCACATTCTTAATATAAACCCCATGAAAAGAAAATTTGCTGCTCTCTGGTTTTGATGTGATTGTGTAGTCCCCAGGAAGATACAGCAGAGACTACTCACAAAGCTGAAGAAAAGGAGGCTTTGAAAATCATCTGACTGATATAAGTAGTTTTATTTTAATAATTGCTGTTGGAACCGACCACTAAAAATGGCTGCTATGATTTCAAATAACTCAATCAGTAAAAGCCAAATAGGATAGCTTAGAATGCAAATACCACCAGCCACATAACTGGAGTAGATGGATATCACAGTGGTATTAATAAAAGAATTGTAAAGTATCACTAATAGAAGTATTACAAGGTGTGAGAGGGCAAAGCAGAAAAAACCAGCAAGTGATGTCCTGGATGAGAAAAACAAAGCCTTTTAAGGATAAAAAAGAATACAGAAAATTTCCTCCAGTGCTTACTGCAGTGGCAAACTAGGCAAGCACTATTGCAGGATTTACCTGCGCTAAATGAAAATGAACCCTTGGGAGCCTACATTTCACTTCATGGAAGCAAAAAGACAACATTTTAAAAGAGCACATCTAGCACTCACTGCCCCATAAAACCATGTCCCAACACATTGCCATACTAGTTATACATCAAGCCAGGGGAAAATGAAATTCAACTTTTCCTCCTTCCTTCTGTGTTGCTGCCAGGGGACAAAAATATACCATAGGATAAAGCCCTCTCTGCCAGCCCCAGACAGTTACAGCATAACATACAATTAACTTTCACAGCTGGTCACAGGCTTTGTCAGAAGCCTGGGGAAAACAAAAAATCCTCCGTGTTGAACTTGATTGTGAATGTACTTATTAAACATATCTCATTAAATCCATCTGAGTTACACTTGCTGCTAGCTGGGTTGGCTGGCTGATGGTGTGCTTACAGGACCCCATGGGAACAGTACAACATGATCTACCTCATCAATAAAACCCCTTAACTTCCATGGTCCAAATTACTTTTGTCATTACACTGTATGCAGACACAGCAAGATCACTGAAATTGTGCTTTTTTCCTAACTTTGGCTTCAATCCTGCCCACAATTGCACACATGCTCACAATTTACCAATGAGATTTATTTTACTGCAATATTTGGACCCCACCTGTTAACTCTCTATGGCCAAAGCTATCATTGTATTACATGCACCCATATGTATGGGTGTCAAAAACTCTATTTCTGTGACAGTTGTCCCTCTTTTTTGACCCAGGATAACACAGAGGGATCAGGAAGTTCTCACTTACTGCTCAGAAAGACTAGTGAAGAGGTTTTTCAACCATCAAACTGTAACCTAATGACTTAAGGTTATCTGACAAAGACTTTCTCCCCTTGTAGTACTTGCATTAGTGCTTTAGATATTTGCCACACGCCTCAGAGGTTTGTGAACCACTCTTTTGTCTGATCTCAAAATAAAATGGTACTTTTTTGTACCATACTAAAATGATATTTGGCTACCAGCCTGGAACCAGTCTGCTTGATATGTTGGATTTGGAGCATTTGGAGTTATCTGAATTCATCCAAATTGGTTTGATATCCATAGAGAGGCCCAAACCCAAGTTTTCTAAAGGGATGATCACCTAACATTAATTGGGTTTCTGTTTACTCCAGTTATAAACCTAGTCTAGCAGAATTGGTAGCTCTTTAGAATTACAAATAATGCAGTTCCTCTAGCTACATGGATCTGTTTATTTTAATTAAAATGAAAAGTCCTGATCTTTATCAAGTTCTACCATAAGATAAGGTGGGAGGTACTGGATGAGGTGAATCAAACCAAATTTAATAATTTCACTTGTATTCTCATTACTATTTCCAAACAATCCCCTGGCTTGTATAATGGCCTTAGTGAAATTAATGGAATGGTATTTTTTTAGGTGTGTCCAGAGACAGATTGATATTTTATGTTTAACAACTCTATGTGAGCCATGTATGTTTTATTTGTAATTCACAGCATGATGTTGCTTCTAGCAAGGAATAGCAGCTCTCCTGAGACCACTTTAATATATGTACATTCCTATGGGGAGGCTTTGAATCTAATGGATAAAGTGTGTATTTCACTACAATTACTCTTTAGCTTTTCTCAAAGTTCACCTGTTTTCCCTATACCTATTACTCGGAAATGTTAGATCAGTTCTTAATTGTTCTTGATCACAGTTCTTTTCTAAAGTAGATCTTCATGGAAGCCAAAACAATGTGGAAAAAATAAATAAACACAATCATCTGAAAGTGATCCATGGATTAGCTTTGTTAGGAAAACGAAGCTATCCCAGTGTGTATATCCATCCATTTAATTATGAGCACTATAAATTCCTTTCAAAAACTGTCTGGCATTACAGAAGTGGTAGCCTGTTTGCTAACAAAAGCATTTACCTCTGTTTCTACATCTGTTTGCACTTGCAAAAACATTCAGCCTAAGAGCTGGGCATTGGAGACAGTATTAAACCATTTAAATAGCCGGCAAGGAGAAAAAAAAGCTGTTCTAAATTTCACCGTAGATGTTGTGTGTAACACCAGCACCAGCCTCTCTTAAAAATATACATTTAGAGATTATAAAAAATGAACTCATTATAAACCTCTCTTCTAGAAAGTGAAATGACACTGAGGAGTGTCCACAGGCACAGGAACTGAAATCATACTTACTCTTAAACACCAGAAGGGTGTCTAGAATGTATTTAGCATTGACTGATTTGCGCTTTTTCTCACAGCTCTCGGGCATCGTGTGGGAGATAGTATAAGGCAAGGACCACTCCCAACATGCAGCTCACCTATTTTGTCAGATAGTTGAGTATTGCATGGGATATTTGGTTCCAGCTGTCACCACTACCATGGAAGGGGTCCAGAGAATTTTAGCTTAGTACTGCAAGAACATATCCTTAAGGAACCCTTGTTCAGCGAATGGAGCAAGATTAGCTTTGCTCATAGGCTCTTTGCACATCAGAAAAGCCTTTAGTTAACACTTCAGTATTTATACAAAAAAAAACCTATTTCACTGCAGCATGTTTGACTTGGGTAGAGAGAGAGATAATCCTTCCATAGCCTTGGGACTTCAGTGAAAGCATCTGCTTATCTACTTTGTTGGCATGTTTCATCTCTGTGGAAAACCCTGGTAGAGGAGACAAGTTTTTTGCTCTTTTGATTAGGAAGCTGTGTTAGATGTAAAAGCTAACTTGATGCATCATTGTTGCCATGACTTTAAAAACCAACCAAACAAAAAGACCTGGCAGATTGTAACGTGCTGATTCATAGACAACAAGGCCATATGAACCATAAGCTTCACCACAGTGTTCATGAACTACGGGCTTCTGTCAGGATCCCATTTCCCTGCAAAAGCCTCATCTTTAGTCTCCTGAAACTGGATATTCAGTCATGTAGAAAATCAGCTTCACTTCATGCCCATTTGCAATTTATATAATTTGGGGAAAGCTCATTTCTGCATTTCAACAAATACATTTTATGGTTCAATCTCTAAGTTCCATTGTCAAAATGATGTTCCCGCATGTGGAAAGGAATAAACTCAGGCACTTCTAGGATGCCTGGATGTACCTGAAGTACCCAGCTCACGTACAGAGAGCTGGCTGTGCTGTACAGATAGATAACTGCTTTCTGCCCACGCTGACATATGGCTCTGGACTTCTAGGTCCTGGACCTGAGGACTGCTCTAATCTCACTCAGCATTTTGCTTGTAATTTTTTCTCCCTAGTGAAAGACACTCAGAAAGGAAACTATTCATTGTTTTCAGTGTCTACTTCCTTCCCCAAAACTGCTTTTACTCCATGTGGCATCTTTTCTGACCTGTACAGCTTTATCTGTCCCAAATTAATTCTCTAAATTAAGCTTCTCAATGCTTCATTCCTTCTTCTGTCATCAGAATGCTTATCTCTGCCTGGAATAGGAGACTTCAGATAAAAGTTGTCATGTGCTCCCAGGTCATATTAATTATTCACCATGATATGTGCTTTTAAAAAGAGAGGGAGAAAAAAACATATTCTATACACATTTTTTTAAATTGTATTCTAGAGGCATATATCTTTCCCCAGAACAGTTCTTAGCCAGATTTTTAATTATAAGAGTCTCTGCCTTCCAAAGAGCAGGACAAGCTCTGCAAAGATAAATTAGTTCCTAAGGAAGTCTGAGAGAATATAAAAGAGAGCATCCCTCTGAGACCATAGTGAAGGTAAAAAGGAGCTTGTAATAGCACCATGTCCTAATGGAGTCCTTCTGCCAGGCAGGAATAACTCCACAGGAAATATTATAGATCACACTCAGGAAAGAACTCATGTGGCCTGAAACTGAACTTCCTCACATGATATCACAATGTGTTCCCATTGCCTTCACTGCAGCACTACCTACTCTCATTGAATTTAAGCACAGCCTAAGCAGTGAAAGTATTTTTTTAAAAAAGCTAACTCCTTTCCCCCAAATCTCCAAACAAACAGCCAAACATTTACCAGGTGGAAAACATGTTGAAGACCTTGGCAACAGAGAAACTCTAGAAGTTGTGTGGCAGGGATGCTCAGAGTTTTGTATTAATTTTGCCTGCTGAAGGCAATTCATCAGACAACATCACTGAGAATGCTTGCTTTGAGTCATGGTTACTCTGCAAGTCCTTTCCAGAAGAGCAAGCAGTCAGCTAAACCTAGCTGTCTTGGAAAAGTTTTTGTTTTTTTTTTTTTTTGAATAATGCATGTCCATAGGTCCTCACACTCAAAAGAATGCCAAAGTGTAATTTAATGATACACGACCTCTAGCAGTGACATAAAGCTACTTCAAGAGTGAAAGACTGCTGGTAGTTCATGTGGTACTGCACAGCTGCAGTATTTGGAGACAGAGAATTCGTGGCTGAGGACAGAAAGGTGAAGCTACTTCATAAATTAGCGAGGAGGTTTTTTAATGTCAGTGCTGCTCTGACAGAAACACAGCATTTGCAGTCTGGTCTTGAATATTCAGCATGTAGCAAGCTGAAGGGAGTTCAATTTATTCAATGCAGTAAGGAGAAGTGAAAAGTCAGTTTATCAAAGTAGTTTTAGCAACTGATGCTGGAAATTCTACCAGCTGTGATATTTTAAGTTTCGTTGCAAAACTTGAAAATGCCACTGCCCAATCTAAGCAGTATCACCACTGCAAACAATGCTGAACTCTTCATTTGAGTGCTCTGCCATGATGCTGTGAACTGTCTGAGAAGGCACAAAGGGAATTTTATGCATCACCACAGATGGATTGTGACATTTTGCCAATCATGTTTTTTCAGCTACCAGAGCAACCTCAGCAGTGCCTTGACACATCATCCTCTGTCCTCAACTTCCTTCCAAAATCCTCATCAAGGACCTTTGTGGAAGGCAATCTGTGAAAGCTGCTAGGATTGTGAAGGCATGCCTCAACCCTGTATTTTGTGTGTAGTCACCTTCCAGGCTGTTGCAACCTCCCCTGATTAGTGGAGCCATAGCACTGCTACCAACACACTCTCCTCCTCAGTGACACTGGTGGCCTCCTTCCTTGCCATCTGGGACAGGACACTCAGCTTTGGAGCTGAAGGTGGGATATTAACTCTGAAGTCAGCGATACCTGCAATAAAGCAAGAGAAGTGAGTAAAAGAGAGAGTTACTTCTCAGAAATACCTGTGGAACAGGTAGAACCCATGACTGGGAGTTTGGAGTAGGAGTAGGTGTGGAAGTCTATGAAGCTGTATGGGGAAGTTTCCTACGGGATGAGCTGTGTTGGGACTGGCCATCTGGGTTTGTGTCTGCTGTGAGGTGACACAGCAGGCATAGCCCCCTCACCGTTTAACTGTCTGACAGAAATACCTCTCTGAGTGAACCTACCCCACTCTTCACTCAGTGTGACCAGTCCTTCCAAGGCACTTTCAGGACACCCCGTGAACACACATTACATCTCATAATTTATGATGGGATATTTGGAAGAAGGAAAGGTGATATAAAATTTGGACTTCCTTTCTAGTACGAATTGATTCTTGTGATTCAATTCTCACATATTTTGTAGGTTTACAATAACATTGCAATCCTTGGCCAACTCCAATGCCGGGTAGTGGTGAAAGTAAAATAAAGAGGCAAAGGAAAAAGAAAGAGCACTGTAAGGTGGTGTTATATGACTTATAACATCAAAAATCACAGATATACAACTCTTGGTGTTCTTCAGGAAAAAAAATGTTTATTTGATTAATATTTAATGCATTCATAGAATACACACCATAGTATCAACAACTATCAACAATAAAGCTGACAGCATGGGAGTACTAGGAAATGAAAAGGCACCGTAAATGAATGGAAGGAAAGCATCCCTAAGAGCATATGTATACAGCTTGTGCTATCTCTTGCATCAAGACACTCCCTTTCAGAGATCAGATGAAGAGTTACAGGGTAATTTTAGATGGCTAAAGCAAAAATAAAGTCTTATTGAGAGTAAAGAGCCATAGAATGCTTTGGCCTTGTATCTAGTGAAACCATTAAGATAAAACCATTTTTTCCCTCTAAAATGAAGAATATATATCCACATGTGGACATGACTCAACAACAGTGACAGCTGCCTTTAATGCATGGAATAAGAATCTGGAAAAAGAAGGTGAACTAACTCTGGAAGATTCAATATCTATGATTTTTAAATGTTGTGCTGGAGAAACTGAAGTCCATATTCAGGAGAGGGAAACCAGAGACTCATGGCAAAGAGATTATATTAGAAATACTTTGCTTTGATGACCTCTCTGTAACATGAGAGACATTCACATCCCCTGAAACACGGCTGAGCTGTCGTCAGCTTCACCCTTTCAAAAGCAATACAGTAATATCAACAGCCTGGTGTTCTGTGTCAAGCTCTTCTGAGAGGCTCTGAGACTGATGACTTCATGTAAATTTATCAAATTTTGTAGTCTGCTCCAAGTACTCTGGAAGACAGAGCACACAGGAAAAGAGGAAATTCAAGCAGATAATATTCATCTGATCATTTCCCTTAGGATATTTTGTGGCTCAGATTTTCATGGGAAAGTTTTCTTTTCAAATTAAACTATATTATCTATACTTCATACCACAAAACCAGAACTGTTTCCCAAGTATCTCAAAGGATCAAGGGCCAATGTACTTTACGTGTTTGCCATCCAATCCATTGCCCAAAAAGGAATTAAAGTACTGTCTTTCAGCCACACAAAGACACATTATGGCAGAAATGAGAATCTAACGTAAATCTCTTAAATGCTGGATTTACTTTCATCCATAGTAAGTATTTCAGCAAAACTACAGTCAAGATTTCTCATATTTATTGAGGTATGGAGTCCTTTTGCTTGACACTGAAATGTGCATTTAGTGGAGATTAAACATTGGGCAGCACTGCAGATACTCGAGTTGTACTTAGATCACTCACTGACACTATGTGTAATTCACCAGACTGCCATTGAATTCTTGCGGTGTGGAAGCATAATACTCTTCCTGACCATCAGCACTGCAGACCACCCATATCATTTTAATTCAGTGTGACTGTCCTACTGCTTTGTGCAGCATCCACTCACCTATCTATTCTTTAGTCCCTTGCCCTATCCACCCCACTAGGAACAAATCCTTTCAGACTGTTACATTTTTGAATATGTTTTCAAAACAGTAGCAATGTATGCTGTGCACACCTCATCTTTGTTCAGAATATTTTATGATCATTATTTCAAAAACCAGCTCTGCACGTCCCATAACACAGTGCTCTAAAGTTCACAACTAAGTCACAAAAGTTATAGGCAAGAGACTTGCAGGGAAGGGATTGGTTTTGTTTACTTCTTTCAAGGACAGCTAAACAGAATTTTAAAATTTGTATGCAGTTGTTTTACTGGAGAATATAATTTTTAAAAATCTGAATTACAGATTTATACATTCTATCTACAAAGCACATACTTTTTTGTGTTCAGGAATAACAAGTTTTTCTTATATCTTGAGAATAAACTATGTATGGTTTCAAGTCCTTTCATGTTGTCAGAACAGTGTTTGGGTAACAGCGTAAAGAAGAATCAGGTCCTACAGGAATCCGATTTTCAGAATCTCTGCTTGATTTTCCATAAGAAGTTTCAACAGAAGAATACAAAAATTAATCAGTACCTGAAAGATATTTATATCCTAATAGCTATTAGGATAGGGAGAGAGCATAAATCCTTTCTTGCCCATTTCCCCCAAGTACAAAATCTGAGAATTTGATTTAAACATTAAATATATTCATGTGACCTAATGGTATGAGAACTGAAATCACTGTAGATGATACGCCAATGTTAACCATTTCAAATGTCATGCCAGTTATATAATGCACTGTTTCCCCACAGTATCCATCAGGAAATGCACACTAACATTAAAATTATAAATATTTTTAATAGCGCCTGAAATCATAAAATTTACCAGTCACTAATCAGCATGAAATCTATTCACTGTGCATCTGTTTATATCAGTTGAAGCTAGATAGTAGATATTTGATTGTTCTTGTCAGCCAATAAACATGAGAATTTAAAAATTCTCAGCAAGAAAGGAAGAGGAGAGAAATGGTGCTTTTCTGGCATCATTTTTTATTGCTAGGAAAACCATTTCCTTTTGCAGCAGGCTACAAAACTTATTATATTTCTGGTGTTTATTACATTTGCTCCAATACAGTTCATTTCATTGAGTGGCGGCAGAAAGACTTTAAAGTCTCATCACTACTAATGGATACATTTTAAAGCACTGCCTGGTAACTGATTTTGTTTCTCTAAATTTCATAACACAACCTGCATATATTTTTTTTCTGATAGCTGATATTGTTCATAGACTGAAGTTTTTGACACATCTGTTTACATAATTTTCACTGTCTGAGAACTAAATTATATACCAAATTTTTATATAATACATGCAGTGCAGTGAGGAATGACTCCTTTTTTATTGTTGTTGCTTTCAAGCAACAATAACTTACACATCCGTGTGTAACATGCCAAGTAGGACACTGCAGTGGGATAAGGTAGCAGATTATATGACCTGGAACAATCTAACTGAATGTCTTTGCACTGCATGGTCAGGACTATCATGTTAAACAGAAGAGGGCATAGAAGTGAATTCAGAAACCAAAGCCCTGAGTGCCCGTATTGCTTAATTGCTAGCCTGCTCTGTTTTAGCCTGTTTCAACAGGGTCTCTCCTTGAAAAACCTACTCTAGAATGGTAGAATGCTAAGTACTGTGGATACAAGCAAGTCAGTGCCGCTTGGCCTCTTTCATAGACCCATTTACATGCAACTGGCAGTACATCTACATCACAAAAAGGAGAGACTTGCAGAGGAACTCAGAGTCACCCAGATGCCTGAGTGGGTCAATGTAGCACTGCTGCCCGGCATTTTGTGGATTGTTCCAGCAGGTGGCCAGATGCAGCCCAGATGTGTAGGGTGGAAGGGCTGACTGCACTGTGAGATAAATTCTGGTCCTAAAGTGACTCATTACAAGTCACTGCCTGATACCTCGTAACCCACAGTGATTGTCCTTGAAGCATGGTAATTTGCCAGAGAAAAAGGATCATCTTCTATTGGTTAATTGGTATGGAAATCATGAGGAACCTTTTGCAAAAGCTAGACTTCCTAACAATATCTACTTGACGTTTTGATTCATTTCTACTGCTGATCTTTCTATTCAGTATCTTGAATGTTGCTTAGAAAATCCCATGATATCATTTCCTTTAATCAAGACTTTTTCTTTTTTAGCCTGGAAAAAAAGGAAGGGATAAGCCTGGTACTTTTTCTCCCCTCAAAGGTTTGACACTTGCACTCTTTGTTAGTCCTACCTTCAATAACTGCATTGATATTTTTGGACATGACAGGCAACATGATTGTGACTAGCAAGTGGTGATTTAATCATATTGGCTTCCACAAGTGTTTTCTGTCTCCTGATGTTGTTTGCCTACAGAGCTAATGATAACATTTTCTTCAGTCAGCTCAGCTAAGTCTGCTCTGTTGCACACAGCCCTGTTCAGTATGTAACCACATGACATATTCTTGGAACTGAGTAGAATAGGCTGTTGTATGGGCTTTTAAGGCTCTGCTGCCTTTGATGAATCTCAATATAAAAATCTCCATGAAGAGGCAAAAAAGTCATCTATTCTCTTCCTTCCAGTTTTGTAACATAATAAAATTCACCAAACATAGCCTAAAATTTATAAAATAAAATATTGCTAAAATGTCAAGGTTCAGTCCTACCTGGACTCTAACCTCAGTCTAGCAAGACAAATTTGCCTTGTAGAATAAATAATCATAATATTTGAAAAATAAATCCGAGTAATCATATCTGAAAGGTCACTTACAGCAGCAGGGTTCATTTGGCGCTTCATGGGAGAAATCCCTCTGACTTACCACAATTCACAAAGGAAACGCTGGCAGTACTGTCTGATGAAGCACTTAGAGCTGAAATATTTATGCACTGTATGTACCTAGGGAAAAGCGAGACTGCAGACATTTCTTCTCCACGCATATTTGCATGACCCAACCCTTAACTGTTACATCAACACAAAACATCGTGCAAGGCCTCAACCCTACCTCAACCCAGCCACAAGAGATGGCATGGCTGGACCACCTGGAAAATTTCATTGTACTATTTTCAAAGCTATACTGTTTACAATGTAGGTAGGATGTTTCATACTTCTGTAAAAGTAGCACATATCTCCAGTGGTTGGGTTTTCAAGGGCAGCCTGGAAATCACACCGGCTGCTGAGGGTTTGCAAGACATGGGATCCAAAATCCCTTAATGCTTGGAAAATGCCATTCACTGTACTTTAACCTGATGTATTTATTTCTCAAATGTAGCACAGACAATAGCATACCAGACCTCCAGATCTGGCATTTTTAAAAATTTTCTCTCTGTCACATGCCTATTTGCTTCAGCTCCACTAGCTCCCACTGCCTTTGGGATGCAGTCCAGCACCTTGTTATTTAAGTGAGGAGATAAAAAATGTTCCTGTATTTCATTTCTGTGCATGGGTATTTTCTCAAAGGAAGAACCCCACATCCCCGTGCAATGTCTTGAGTCCTTCCTTCTTTAAAAAAACTCCCCCATGCAAAAGAAACATAAAAATTCATTCCCTTCCCAAGACCGTTTGCCAGAAGTCTCACCTTTGGAGCAGAGCTGGCTGTAATGGCTTCAAGTGGCCTGTTTTGACTGCAGTGGTGTGTGGATGCTGAGGTTTGCCCAGCACTTTCAGAGAACTCTTAACACTGCTGATGGAGCTGTTATAAAAGGAGGACATGGGGCTGTAAAACTGGCTGGGTTTTTCCAGCAGGAAAGCAAATGAGTATATCAACATTAGGCTAGTACCAGCACCAGATGGAGATGAGAGAGAAAATATTAAGACCACCACACCGGTACAGAGTTTGATGAAGTGTCTTCTTCTTGCCTGTGATTTCCCGAAGGTGTAGCTGCTCAGGACTAATAAAATTCTCTTGTTAAATTTAAAGGACCTTAGGTCAAGCCTATTGTAGTGTAGAGTGCATTTCCTGTATTGCTGGCAAATAAATCATGTTGCTTTTTGACATTTTCCCTGCTCGATAAGCAGTTGTTGTGTCTTACACAGTGTGTAAGATTTGTCAGATTGGTGCAGTCTGAATCAAAGAGCAATTTTAACTCAAATGCCAGTTTTCTGCAAAAGCCTTCCTTCAAGGGAGACTCATTCCCTTTATATTCTCCACCACCCTGAGGGGGTCTCTTTATGCACTGAAGTATTTGTAGATTATAGAAAGGTCCTGTTATTTGGATTTAAACATTTTCTTTTAATACTTAATGTGTTTTTATACAGTTCCAGGTTTTTGTATCTTTCAACCACTTGGATTGGTCTTTTGAAGTCTGGTGGGAAGTATATTTGTCACTAACTGAGAACAAAGGGAAGAAGATACACAGCACTTTTCCAGCCTTGTTTTGTGTTCTACAGTCCACTGTGTTGTCTGGACAAAAGCATAAAGTCCAATAAATTTAAGATTGCACAAAAAATCACATGGAGCTTCCATTATTTTTTCCTTTCTCATGTAAATTTGCCTAGGATTAATTCTTGTAATTAGAGTATAGCCTCCTAAGTGACACATATTTTGCATAATCTTACTTCATTCTCAGATATTTTTCTTCTGCAGCAACATATTTCTTATCCAGTGCATTTTGTGTCTTCCTACCACCTGTTCAAACTAAATTTTAAAATGAAATAGCAAAATCAACTAACTGTATATTAAATATATTTGCCACCAAGTCAACTGCAAAAGTATCTGAGGTGTTCCTAAAGGGTTCCCTTAATTTTCCCACACCTACCTTCCTGTATCGTTCCATGTCCTTTACCAAAGGTATTATCCTGGGGTCTATATTATACTTAATTATACTTGGGTTTTCCCTCTTTTCATATGCTAAATTTATCCAGTCATAACTTTTTTACTTTTTGAATCTAAAGTGAATGAAGTAACACATTTAGCTTTACTGTTAATAAAGAGAAATTGGATTATAGATTCTTTAGATGCTCTGCCCAAATTTTCACTTGGTAAAACATGCTGTGAAACAGCCTTTTGGAACTGGGTAATTTCCTCTCATCCTCAAATTTATTACAGCTGTATATTTTCATCAGCAAAGCAAATTAAGAATAGGTTATGCTGGTTTAAACAGAAATATTAATGTGATGTATAAATTAATTCACTGCATTCCACAGTGCTAAATGCAAATAATTTCATCAGTCACTTCCTGTCTAATTAAAAAAATAAATTAGAATCTTCTCAAAATTGTGCTATATGTCACTTTTAAATAGATTCTTATATATTATATTGCACCAGAGCCACAATTCAGCTTTCATGTTACATCATTTTGTGTCTGTGACCAATGGCTTAGAAAATTCTACTTTCTTTCAGCAGAAATATCTGCCTCCACATTGTATCATAGTGCAACCTTCAAGATGCATACCAAGGGCAAGAAAAATTGTCAATGTACTCAGCTTCATAACCTCTTTCAGAAACTTCTTTGACATCAAATATGGTATTTGCAGATATAAGCATGACTTCAACTGCTCTCAGACTAAATTCTTGAGTTTTGAGCCCCTCTTAGGAACATATTGACCCATTTTAAGTCACAAGAATGCCTCCCCCCTTTCCTCATCTCAAATTCACCACACGTATTGCCACTATATATATTTTTTTTTTACCTTTTGACCTTTTACCTATTTTTGCACATCTCTAGGCCAGTCCATGGATGTATCTGGAACTCCCACACTCAGCAATCCCAGCTAAGGACTCTCCTAGTTAACATGTAAAAGCCTTGACTGCCCATGTATCTGAGGACCCAAGTGGTGGAAAATGGTTGTTGTGCCTTATTGTGAAGGAAAAAACCCAATGAAAACTGAAATGACATTTCTGTCATTCTTAAATGACATTTTTTCACCACTTCACTCATGCTAGGACACTCATAGAGAATCATAGAATCATACAATATTAAGGGTTGGAAGGGACCTTAAGAATTCTCTAGCTCCAACTCCTCACTGCCATGGGCTGTAGCTCTTGGAATTGACCCCAAAACAAATGTAGTAATGTCATTCTTGTTCCAGCTGCAGAATCACCACGTAGCTGCACAAGATGCTACAGTGCTAAGGCCAGAGCATGAGCATCACCTGCATATCCATACCACAGCTTGCATGTATGTTTTATTAGTGAACTAATGCTCAGATCTTCCCAAGTAAAACTTGCTGGTGACAGCATAATGGAGGATGGGAGGCTACCTGTAGCCAGTAACTCCCAAAGTTTCAGCTCTGCATTATATAGGATCTACATTACATAGCTGAAGAGAACGGTCCAATACACCAGTGTTTTGGTGTTTGTTCTGTCAAAGTCAATGCAATGTAGAGCAGACTAAAATGCTCATCAACTTTGTCTCATCTTTACCTGAAAAGAAATTGCCTACTCTCAAATGATAACCCAGGTTTCAGGATGTCACTCAACATGACAAAATAAAACTCTATCCTGGGGAAAATCAATAGGTTTTCTGTGAATGATTTTAAAGAAAACTCTTTGGTGGAACTGAGAAGTTTTTTACCATGATATTGAAACACCATGTAAGACATCCCAGAATACTAAAGCATAATAAAACAGAAAGTCACTCCTAAATGTAGTCTTTCCTTATATTTTGGGGACAATGTATTTTATGAAAGATGCACTTCTGGATGCTAGTGAAGAATATGGTCCTTTGTGTCATTTTAACATCTTGCACAAATCTCAGTAGACAGACTCTATAATCCAACAATCACAATCAATGCCTTGTTACGCCGTTGAACAGAAAAAGGGTTCTTTGACAGGATGATTTGGTGTTATACATGCTAATGTGAGCCATAGCATCTGCAGAATAGCTCATGAATACCCCCAGTACTGCTCAGCACTCTAGTCAGAGATGTGTTTTACTTAGCTATAGTGCCAAGATGTCGTTTCATTAACCTTATTTCTCTTTCTTTTCTGTAAGGCATAATTCTGTTGTAGCCTAGACTCGCCAGGATACGTCATGGATACCGAGTAAATAGTATTAACATAATATGCACAGTCTGTGCTTCCAATTTCCATGCTTCACACAGGAAGATGTGTAATGACTAAAGTCTGACAGTTTAATTTATTCAGCCCTATGAGACTGGTTTGTTAAAAAAGCTTTCAATTTCAGATTCATTTTCCTTTCCTTAAACCATGAAGAAGGAAGTAATTTACTTCTATCCTGCCTTAATTTTTAACTGACCTATAATGCATACGGTTAATAGAAAAGCTCAGATTTTTCAAATGTCAACAGGAACTCTGTCTGTAGTCTATATTTAAAATTCTGACCACTTCTTAGTATTGACCTCATGCCATGGTCTCTCAAAGTCAAAGAACAAATGAGTTAAATGTATATTCAGAAAAAGAACAAAGTTAGAAACACTATATTAGAAGTGAATTCCAGGATGCAAAGAGGTAGTTTGTTATAACAGGAAGGAAGCTGTTTCATCCCCAATTTCAGCAAAGCTAAACAAAAGGGAACCTGTACTGTGTCAGAAGTTGATGGAAATAAAGTCATTGCAAAAAAAATGGCAAATATTAGTGCATGCTTCTGGAATGATACTTTTTCAGAGAGACCTTTCCTAAAACCTCAATTCAAGTCTCCTTCACAGGTTTGCACTGTAATCCTAAGCAAATCCCTTATGAACAGATTCTTTAAAGTATTTAAATGCCAAATCCTGTTAAACATTTTTTTCTGTGTCTGTAGCCACTTGGGTAACTTGGAAAAAATCAGCCTCTCTGTCATAATATTCTATTGCGGAGAGGATAGACATGTTGACTTTGCTCAGAGGTGTTGTGGAAGTAAATAAAATACACATTCAGCTGTTAACTTTGGTAAATTAAGATACAAAGAATGCTTCCTTGTAAATCTCAATTCTCAACATTCACAGAATTCAGATTTTGAATTTTGCTTTCTATAGTCTTCAGTGGTTGATTTCTGGCAAACTTCACCTTCAGTCGCAATGGAAGGTACAATAATTGACTATGTCAGGACAGTTAACCTGCACAGATCACATTACAGACTGAAGGCTCTCCAACTTCTTCCACATGTGAAAAAGTTTTGGACTCTGCTATCAATATAATTGTTCTGATGACTGAACTGCTCCTGTTACATTATTTCTCTCTCAACACTCTTATTTTTAACCCTTTCCAAGGTTTCATAACCTAAATAAAAACACCCAGCTTTCTAAGTTGAACTTTTTATAAGGTTACAATATTCACTCAAAGGTGGGTAATCTAAGTCATGTTTCTTCATTTTTGTCACTCACTAAAAAGACACATGAACAGCCATCTCCGTGTGGTTGAAAGAAGCAATTCATCAAATCACAGATCACAATTGTGAATCCTGTAATCCACATTTCACCTTAAACCAGAACTTTCCACACAATCAAACCTCCAGATTCCAATACAAATTCCACACAGTGGCCTCTTTGGTTTAGCACTGAAAGCAGCTTCTGATGAGTGAAATGATCCAGAAGTTCAACAATGCAATCCAAGACTCCAGTCACATTCAGAAGCAGAGAGATTTTGAAAATTCAGAGTATATTTAGACAAGCAATTTGAGCTAAATGTCATTGCCAATAAGAGAAATTTAGTAAAGTCCCTCAATAGCTTAAAATATGCTTATTTTGAATTACTTAATCCAATAATATTCTCTGAGCAATTCACTGTATTTTTCCCCTTTACTTCCACAATAAAAATCGGTTAATTTGTTTCCTCACACAAATGCAGCATCTAATTGCCTCACAGATGTGCCATGCCAGAGATGTCACTACAAAAGAAATCTCTCAGTTGATCAAAGATCTTTATCTTGTTATTGTTTCTCTCCTGGAAGAGGATTGCTGATAGAGCTCACCCATACCATTTGTTCTGGCTCTGCTAGACTAATGTCAGCACATCTGAAAGTGCTACACCTTGCTAGTATCTTTCACTCCTGTGCCAATGCCAGCTACTTGGTGAAGCTAACAATACTGAATGTAATTCTACAGTCACAAGGGTTAAGCAACATAAGAGCAACCCTTAACAAATCAACAGCTCCTAATAGTGACCAAATTTCAATAGTTTTGATAGCAAATTGAATAAAAATCCAGTAGAGTAAGAAACTGATGCCATGTAACGCCAAGTAATTTCAAACAAGAACCAAAATGTCCTATGCCTACTTGTGCAGACACCTATGAGATTTGGAGTCTGTAAAATATTACATGTGGAAGAGTCTTTCCAGGGAGTTCAGCTCCATCATAACTGTGTGACCTTGAAATATCCATCTTGGGAAGATTTCACCTTTACTAGTGTATCATCATGTAGAATTATGCAGTAAAATGAAAATGAGAGGTGCTGAAGACCTTTATGTTTTAAAGTGCTTTTCACTTAAATACAAAACAAGTCAGAGAGAGAAATCAAGGTTTGCATAAACAAAACTCCCAGCTCCCAGTTTTTTGAAGACAGATAGACCCACGAACAGCTTGTGGTTCCTAAACAGCAAATCATAACAGAAGTATGAATTAACTCCTCAGAAATTCTTTTAATAATGTAAGTCCTGCTAATGTTGCTTTTCAGAGCTGTGACAACCAGCAGATTTTTCTTTATTTTGTGGTGAATGGGAAGATATCCAGCATCACCAGGATGCACACAAACCTCCCTCACTGTCAAATCTGGGACTATTCTTACCTTACTCTTTCACTAGCTCTACCACAATTTGCTAATATGATTTCACATCAGACAGTTTGAAATGTAGTGCCACAGCAAGGCACATAACAAGAGAGTGCCTTGACTCAGGCGAGAGACTTTACTAGGTGAAGAACTTGGAGAACCTCAAGAGTACTTTCTTAGTTATCTGCAGGGAAAACCAAAGCAGCAGGACTGCAGAACTACCTAACCCTCCCCTCTTATAAATACAGTTGAGCAGAAATTTCTCACTACAGGGATTTTTTGACTCCACAGTGCCAGATTGTCACAGCTGACATGTTAGTGAGGAGAGGGCCTTGGTTTCAGCAAAAATTTGTTTCTAAAATTATTTTGGGGAAAATCAGTAAAGTTTGAATCTGTCAAAATATCTTTTAGCATATTATTAATTGGGATACTCCAAATCTACTAAGCTACTTATTTGGAAATTCAAGATTCTTCAAGCTATGTAAACTAAATAATGAAGAAATCCTTTTTTAAAAAAGTGACCTATATAATTTTGTTCATGAATATATTTCAGGATTTCAGTTTTTCATCTCAATTTGAGCAAGGGCCAAACCTGAATTTTAAAAAGTAAATTAATGGAAATAAAATGTTTTACTTCCAAAAATAAGTTGCAGTTGACTCACTGCTATTCTAGTTTACAGAACCCTGCAAGCATCAATCTACCAATTTATGCTAAAGAAGTGACCTTTTCTGAACTCCTCTGCTTTTGCCTTGTACAGAGCACTTCAAAGAGTCAGCAGAGATGTCTCTTTTTCCAGGATTCTTTCCTTATAGACATTTTTCAGGTGATGTCTTTTTCCAAAATTCACGTGCACCGAAATTGCACAGGTGGTGTTCATCACCTCTCAGCTTGAAAGGTGTGGCAGGTTCTAGGACTTCACCATGGGCTGCCCCCACTAATGCAGATTAATGGGAGGGTGATTTGTAGAAGCAGATTTCTGTCATTTGTCTCTAAGAGCCTAGAAGATACTATTGTTGCTGAGAAGTAGCAGCCAACAGCTGTCTCTTGTTATTCACCTCCTCTAATTCCTCATTCCCTTCTCATTGCTTCCATTTACTCTTTCAGCAATGAGGGAAGATTAAAGAACTGCCAAAGATGAGAAATGCAAAATTCAGAAATGAAAGGAAAGGCTGCATGGACAAGATGCCTATAGATGACTTTCTAGAGCTTGCATTGATTTAAAGGTCAGAAGCTTAAGTGAATGGGGATGAAGTATTGCCCATGCTTCCAGGTACAGTCTTAATTTCAATTTCAAAAAAGAAAATCAAGTCAAACTGTGTTCTAAGATGTAACAAAGGATAAAAGAAACAAAGACCAAAGGAATAAGCATCCCTTAGAGACAAGAACACAGTTGAATGTGTGGATTTTTTACTAGATGTGTCTTTCTGAGCATTATTCTGCAACTAGGCTCCTTATTTAAATCGAAAAACAACAACAACAAAAGACAGAATTGTAGTCATTTCCAAAAGATCTGGGGACTTAACCAAATATTATAACACACAGTGCAAATAATGGGAAAGTAAGCATGAGAACTGTGTGTAATTCTACTTAAACAGAAATTTAACAAATCCATGCACAGCAATTATCACTAGCAAATTAAAGAACAAATTAGTATTTCCTGGGATTAACTTCCTTGTAATGTATTACCTGAAGTTTAACTGATGTTTCCTAAAATTTTGCCTTAACTTATGGTAAAGTTCTGCTCTGACAGACAGGAGGAAAAAAAAAAACAAGGATAACTGATGCTTTCTCCAACAGCATAACCATGGGACACTTGTATTAGGAGGACTTTCTGGGAAATATGTGTTTCTTTGAATAAGTTAGAGGGTAAATTATCCCATTTCAGTTAGGAAGTTGAAGTGGTAGGGATGTTATTCTATGCAGAGAGTTTTCTCTACACATTCTTTTTCAAGTGCCTGCCATAAAATGCAACATTTCAGGCATGTCTCCTTATGCTTGCAGTAATAGAAAGGTATTCATGCAGGTGAGAACCATATTGAAGGTAAAGAAACCATCTCAACTTGACCTATAGTTCACTAGTAGCATTTTGTCAAAACTTCTGAGAATTTCCATGACTGCCATGTAACATGTTTTTAACCTGTTTGCCTGAACCAGCAGAGGAACAGAATGCTGTATAGTGTCTTTTTGTTCTCTGTGTATACAGAACTTAGACCTGTGTTCCACTGGTACACAGCTACGGCTCTTAGCCTTCACAGCAATAAGATGTCAATATTTAAAATTAGAAAGTGACGTGGTGATGGTATCAGCTGGAAGGAAAAGTCTTGAAATGTTGGCTTTAAAGCTGATCCCGCAGATCCTGCTTACTTGTTGTATCAGCACCACCTGCTGGTACCTCACATCTTTTCCATTGTAACGCTGGCAGCAAGTTTTCCCTTAACATTTCATTTAAGCTCTAAAAATATTTGGGGAGGCGTCAGAAAGAAAGATTGTTGTTCCCTAATCTCTTTGGAGACCCCACTGGACAATTTATACTGATGTTAGCTCATCTAAGAAGAACAAAGAAAGAAGTCTACCCAAATCACTTAAATCCTAACTTAGGCAAACGCTGCTCTGAAACCAATAGAAAGGATCCAGGGAGTTGACGCTAGTTTGCATAATTTTTTCACATGTTATCTAGCTCATCATATTTTGGAACTGAAACAAAATTGGATTCATCAGCACAGGGAATGATTCTGAACAGATGTGCACATGCAGTATGATTCACCTCTTGAGATATTTCTAAGGGAGGATTCATCTCACCTAACACAGTCACATCCAGGAGTATGTTTCCAATCCAGCTGAGTGCATCTTTTATTTTTAGCTGACAAAATATATCACTCTTTTTACGTTATTTTGAATGCGAATTCTCTTTCCTTTTTGCTAGATAGTCAGATCTACCAAATAGATGCCCAAGTGAAGTGGAGACCCCTTATTCATGCATTGGAAAAGGGAAACATAAGGATAATGAAGTCTGTTCATTCTTCCGGGAGACAGTCAGCTGTACATTCAGCTCTGGACAAGACTCAGCCGATGATGTCCATGATCCAAGTAAGGGATGAAAATAGGTGCCTGTGGCACATGGCAGGGGAGAGGGGCCATTGCAGTGCAAGTATACTGGGGACATAGAAATGCTAATGGCACTTACAGGAGAGGCTGCAGGTTCCAAAATGGCCTCAGGGAGGACACAAAGGAAGAGGCTGATATTTTGGCTTGGAACCGGAGAAAGATATAATGGGAAGAGATATACAGGGAGAAATGGAAATAAGGAATGCAGGATATAGATTTGGCTTCCTTGGTTCTGTTGAACTGTTCAATGTGTCTATTTTTCCAGCTTCCCCCACAGCAGAAGGAGAGGAAGGTCTTTTGCAGACCCACCGCCTGTAGGCTTACTCTCACAATGATGTAAATATGTCCTCACTGCTTTTCCTCATCAAGATGCCTTCCTACTGCAGTCTCATGAATCTGGTTTGCAGCAGTTGCTGCACTACAGACCAATTGTCAAACCACTGAAAGCTTCATCTTTGCCTGTACTATGTCTCTGCACCCATTAGTTCCCCTGAGGGAGGCAAGGGCATGGCCACTGGAGCATCAAAATGAAATAAACATACATTAGCACTGGCAGAATGAATTTAAATATCCTGATTTCAGAGCATCTGCAGGAAAAGCAGAAAGGCTTGATCTCAAAATAGCCTTAAAAATACAATAAAACATCTACTTTACTTTCTGTTTCATATGTATTGTATATGGAGGTGGGTCTGATGTCCTTAAAGCCCTCTGTTGCCTCCTGTGAGTTCTTGAACCCTTTGCTCACATAGTGTAAACTGCAAGGTTAAGGTTGTTAGGGATCCTAATGACCTCTACTTTCTTTTCAAAGATATTGAAATGACCAGCCTCATTTGTCCACTGTAACTGGAAGCAGTTCAGTTCTGCTCTTTTATGCTACACCTGAAGCCATAGTTTTGGAGTTTTCGTTTGTTTGTTTTGATTGAGGTTTTTTGTTTGCTTGGGGTTTGGTTTTTTTTCCCTTGCTTCTCTCCTGTTTTAATCTTTCATTTTATTCTACTGTTTAGGCTTTGACAGAAAACTTTGCCATGTGCAATTCTCATCAAGTAAAAGCCAAATACTTGTCATTTATAGATCCTATAACCGAATGATACATTATTAAATCTTTTCATCATCCTAGATAAATATAACCAGCAAAATGCTGTCTGTGATGAAACATTTGGAGACAACCAAAGTGAGCAGGGAAATGAAGACACTGTTGCTCTTTTGCAATAATTGTAATACAAAGCTTGTAACTAAATCCAATACAAATTGTACAAATTGCAGTTAGGCCAAAGTAATTCTAGGTTGAAATGATGATGAAATAGCAGAACATTAGACCTCAACAGCAACAAAAAGCCTATTTTAACATGCTGAGTTTAAGAAATGTAGTGCTTTAGAAATTAGAAATACATGTCGATTTTTAACAGACTATGTTCTATTTATTTTGGAGTTTGGTGATGATTTAATGTTTTTAATACAAATGTCAATCTCTCAGCCCCTAAGAAATTTCCTTTAATTTATCATACAATGTTATCAGTTGCAAAACAGCTGGTACATTGTGACCATAGGCCATGACAACCCATTGTGTTCACCCCAAGCCTTTTCTTGTTCCTAAATTATTTTCTGTGGGAAATTTCCCTCTAACCCAGTTCACTTCACAACCACAAAGCACAGATGCCCTCCTCCTTACTGCATTCTTCTCTTTCCAGCACAAGCTTCATGGAACTGAAACTCATGGAGAAGTAATAGCATCAGTGAATTCCCTGCTGCCCACTAGTCACAAAACCAGTTTTAAAGGACTATGCATTTTTGGCAAAAAACAAGCAAGTTAATTTAAATACAACTGCTATGTCAGCACTTACTCATTTGCCTCTTGGGTAAGAAAGATACAAGTTCACTAATCAAGAAAATATTATAGTTCACTGAGACTTCAGAAGTGCATTTAAAAGTTTTTGTCTTACTTATCTGCATTCTCCACACTCTGGCATGGAGAGTTTTTTCACTTTATGTATATGCTTTTTTATTTACTACTTTATTTTTACTTGTGTTTTTATGTTTGTTTCTGGATAGCACTGACACTGTAGTGAAATTTTGGGGAAAAAAAGACCTGACTGCCAAAAAGAAGGTTGTAAGTGCTGCTAGTTTTAGGCTCTAGGAGGAAAAATATCTAGGATAGTTGAAGCATAATTTAGACATAAAGAAAAATACAGTATCAAATTTAAATAAAGAACTAGAGCTGCAAGGTAGTAATTAACTGTTTTAAATCTACAGCTGTGTGAGAAAACATTGGTCACAAGAATAATGTTATGCAAATTAAAACGGATGCTTGTGTTGCACAAATTTAAATTTCCAGATATCTGTGACAATTTCACTGAGAAAATAATTATGTGCTGATCTATATTCAGGTGATCTCCTGAAACGTTGTTGACAGCCTTAAGCAGAGGAGGCAATCACAGAGAAAAACAGACAAGAATAATGCCAATGTTTAGGGAAGATATGCCTGTCAAAATATGGAGCACCGAATTATAAAAAACAGATATTATAATAAAGTTATTTGGCTTTTAAAGTGATTACAGTTTGACATCCTCTCTGCTAATTCAGTCTGCATCACCACAGAACATTTTGACTTAGAAAGAAGCTGCACACCACGTATCAACTCAAGGAAGGCTGAATGAAATAACATGACTGAAGCTTTGTGCTTGGCATAGTCCTCATACAAATGCTTCAAGTACAGGAGCCAGCTGAGGGAAGATCCTATTTCTATTCAGGTTCCCTTTTTTCCTAAATCAAGCAAAGAGTTCTTTGCAAGCATACGTCATCAGCATATAAAGTTCTGAATGTGGGAGCTGCATGAAATGTATTATATATGCAATGTTATATAAATATGTATACATAGAATATATCTCCTCAGTGGTGCCATTCTTCTTTGTCAAGGACACAATATAGTTCTGTAGGAAAAACCCAATCATTCATATCGACATACTCCATAAGAACAATATTGTCACCAATGTAGAGACCAGTGTCACCAGTGTCACCATCGACCCTTGAGATGGATCTGTATCATATACTTTTTTCTGTGCTGTTTGTGGGCTGGGACAGAATGTTCTGTCTGCATTCTCACTGAGAGTTTGGCTGACTATGAAGGTATGAAGCGCAGAGTTTAATAGTCCAGTTTAAACAGTTCTATGAGATCCCAGCTCCATTTGCCACCATTACCAGTGTTTCTGGACTGTAATCCAGCATCAACAGGATCTAGAGAGATTGATTAGAAAGCAGTGGGTGTTTGGGCTGAACAGCCCTAGAGAAAACTGAGGATGGTTGGCTGGCTACAGCTACAGCTTCACGGTACTGCAGTTCAGCTTTCCAGTCACAGTCAAGAGTTCTTCATCCAGCCTAGGCTGGTGTTAATTTTCCATAAATTATGTGTTTTGGATTTGTGACTGAAAACCAGTGTTGGTAACACAGTGGTGCTTTGACTATTGTTGAGAAGGGCTTACACACACCAAGACCTGTTCTGCTTCCCACCCTGCCCCACCAGTGAGCAGGCTGGAGGCACACAAGGAGTTTGGAAGGCACACAGACAAATCAGCTGAACCCGAACAACTGCAGGGACACCCCACAAAATATGGCATCATGCTAAATTTTAAGGAAAAGGAGCTGTTTTAAGGAAAAGAGAAGACACTCCCAAGATGGAAGGTCTGTCTGGACAAGAGCCACCAGGAGTGAAGTCAGCAGAACTCAGTAGTAATTGGGGGAAGAGAAGGATCCAGAGAAGAGCCACAAAGCTGATGAAGGGTCTGGAGCACAAGTCCTGTGAGGATTAGCTGAGGGAGTTGGGGTTGTCTAGACTGAAGAAAAGAACTCTCAGGGATGACCATATCACTCCCTACAACTCCCTGAAAGGAGGTTGTAGCCAGGTGGGTGTTGGCCACTTCTCCCCAGCAACAGGATGAGATCACATAGTCTTAAGCTGAGGCAGAGGAAGTTTAAGTTGGACATTAGGAAGAATTTCTTCACAGAAAAGAGGATAAGACATTGGAATGGGCTACCCAGGGAGGTGGCGGAGGGCTGGATGTGACACTCAGTGCCATGGTCTAGTTGACATGGTGGTGTTTGGTCACAGGTTGGACAAGATGACTTCAGAGGTCTGTTCCAGCCTATTTGGTTCTGTGATAGGTAATTCCGGCAGTGGGTGACCGCAACCACCAACTCTTTGACCAAAAATGGACCCTAGACTCAAATGGAGGGTAGAGCAGCACCTGCAGAGTAAGTAGCACAAGAAGCAAGACATACAACCAGCAAGCAGAGCTTTGACTACGCATAGACAAGCTATGCAATTCGCCAGGAATGAATGCTAATGGCTTTGTTCGCTGAGGTGCACAAGCACTGCAAAGTTCTGACGATCGGGGCGCC